>NW_022196802.1:0-183150 GCF_008641045.1 Pistacia vera
TAAAAGTGAAAATAATGTGAACAAAGGACAAAAAAATAACTGCACACACAAACACAAGATTTATAGTGGTTCACTCTTCATATGAGAGTTAGTCCACTTTGCCGCTGCAGAATTTCACTATGAAGATGAAGAAGAAAAAAAAATTACAAAAATCTCTCACAAACCCGACAAATTGGCTCACTCACTAAACCCTATTTGGTAGCTTTCACTCTCTAATAATAGCTTTGTCTTCTATTCAATTTGTGATATCTAACTCTAGGATTTAACCCCTTTTTATAGGTAATACATGAGACATTATTCTTAATAGGACTTAAATCTCATATCTAATAGGAATTGTATTTTAATTCCTAATACAATTAAAATCCTATTCCTAATTGTATTCCTAAAGGAAAACAATTCTACATAAACACATATTAAGAAAACCCATGTCCTAATCCAACACAAATTTGGATTGAATTTGGCTCCACAATCTCAAAAATCTCCCACTTGGAGACCAATTCAACACATGTCTTCAATTCTTCACTTCCATCAGCAGCGGCATCAACTTCTCTTTCTTCAAGCGAGAAGTCCAACTGCAGGTGTACAATACTTTAGTTTGTCAGTGGTAACCACCTTCATAAACATATCAACTAGATTTTTACTCCCTTGAATCTTCTCGAGAGCTGTAACTCCTTCTTCCAAAACTGAGCGTATGAAAGGGTAACGAACTTCTATGTGTTTTGTCCTAGCATGATAGACTGGGTTTTTTGCCAAATGAATTGCACTTTGACTATCACAATACAAAGTGCTCTTCTCATAATTCTAACCTAATTCTTCTAGGAACTACTGTAACCATATTAGCTTCTTACTAGCTTCTATCATAGCAACATACTCTGCCTCTGTAGTAGAAAGAAAAACAATCTTCTGTAACTTTAAAACCCAACTGACTGCTATACCACCTAACATAAAGACATAACCTGCGGCACTCTTGCGGTTATCAATATCATTAGCCATATTAGCATCCACATAACCTTGTAGCTTTAAGTCTATCTTCTTAAAGCATAATGTTGAATCTTTAGTACCTTTCAACTATCTGAGAATCCACTTTATTGCTTCTCAATGTTGCTTTCTTGGATTGCTCATGTACCTACTCACAACTCCCACTATATGTGCTATGTCTGACCTTATACACACCATGGCATACGGAAGACTGCCAATCACTAATGCATAGGGTACCTTAGCCATATAGTCTCGCTCATGCTCAGTTGCAGGTGACTGATCTTTGGATAGTTTAAAGTGACTAGCCAAAGGAGTACTTACAAGTTTTGCTCCATCCATATTGAACCTATTGAATACTTTCTTCACATACTCTTCTTGTGACAACTTCAAGAAGCCTTTGGCTATGTCCTTGGTAATCCTTATACCAAGGATTTGTTTTGCAGCTCCTAAATCCTTCATAACAAATTCCTTTAACAATTGCCTTTTTAGTTTGTCTATTTCCTATTTACAAGCCCTTGCAATCAACATGTCATCTACATATGGTAATAGGATGATATAGGAGTTACCAAGGTTTTTTGAATAACAGCAATAGTCTGCTTGACATCTAAGGAAACTGTTACTATACATAAATCCATCAAACTTCTTATACCACTGTCTAGGTGCGTGTTTTAGCCTACATAGGCTCTTTTTAAGTTTGCACACCATTCTCTCATTTCCTTGTACTTTAAAACCCGGTGGCTGCTGCATATAAATTTCTTCATCTAGTTTTCCATGAAGAAATGCCGTCTTTACATCTAACTTCTCAAGATGAAGGTTTTCTTTTGCCACTAACCTAAGCATTGTTCTTATTGTAGTCAACTTGAAAATTGGAGAGAAAATTTCAATGTAGTCAAAGCTTTCTTTCTACTGAAATCCTTTCATGACCAGTCTTGCTTTATATCATTTGCTACCATCATGTCCATCTTTCACCTAATAAACCCACTTGTTTTGCAATGCCTTCTTCCCTTGTGGTAGCTTTGTCAACTATCAGGCTTGATTAGTTAATAATGAGTCCATCCTATCCTTCATAGCTAGCTCCCACTTAATTGCGTCATCAACTTATATTGCTTCCTCGTAACACTCTAGTTCACCACCATCAGTTAGTAAAATATAATTCAACGAAAGGGAGTACCTCTGTGGTGGTCTTATATTCTTAGAATATCTTCTAGGTTCAAACACGGGCGTTTGTGGTTCAACTTCTAGAGCTATATTATCTTGATCTTCTTGGTCATTGTCTTGTATGCCATTCCTTAGGAAATCTTTCAAAGGAACTACCTCTTGCTTCTTCACTTCAGTGTTTGGATTTTCTAACTTCATGTTGAGTCTATCCTTGTACATCAATTCTTCATTGAATATGATGTCTCTGCTCCTTATAATCTTGCGGCTTTGGTCATCCTAGAAACGATAACCAAACTCAACGTCACCATAACCAATAAAAAAACATTTGTTAGATTTAGAATCAAGCTTACTTCTAAGAGTAAAGTCAAAGTGAACATATGCTAAACAACCAAATGCTCTTAAGAAAGAATAATTTACCTTTTTGCCGCTCCAAACTTCTTTTGGGATCTTGCAATTTAGCAGTATAGAGGGTCCTCTACTGAGCAAGTAGGCTACAGTATTAATTACGTCAGCCCAAAATGTTTGTGGTAGTCCAGCATGCAATCTCATGCTTCTTGCATGCTCATTTAGGGTTCTGTTCATCCTTTCGGTGACACTATTCTGTTAAGGAGTTGTAGGAATGGTCTTCTCCATCTTGATCCCATTATTGACACAATATTTTTTGAACCCTTGATCAATATACTCTCTCCCATTATCGGATCGCAAGCACTTCACCCTTAGGTTTGTCTCATTTTCAACCATGGCTCTCCATTTTTTAAAAGTATCAAAAACATCAGATTTATTTTTCAAAAAATAAACTCATACCTTTCTACTCGCATCATCAATGAACTTCACATAATACTTTGAGCCTCTGAGGGATGACACAGGAATGGGTCCCCACATGTTTGTATGAACCAACTCCAACTTCTTTGCCTTTAGTTCCCTTGCTACTTTGGAAAAAACTTTTCTCTGTTTGCCAAAGATGCAACCTTCACACAAACTGTGATCAATCGACTTCAACTCTGGTCGTTTTCCCTTTGATTGAAGTTCCTTCATTCCTTTCATGCTCATATGCCTAAGTCTACAACTCGAGGTAACATTAGTATTTACAACTGCAACCGAATCTCTGCAACTAGAAGTCATGTAAGGAGTTCTAGTTTTATTTCCATGAGCAACCACCATGGCTCCTTTAGTAACTTTCCATACACCACCTAGAAAGGACACACTATGCCCTTCATCGTCAAGTTGCCCAACTGATATTAGACTGCATATCAATTTTGGTACATGCCTTACCTTTTGGATTCATCACACAGATCTTTTTGCCATTTTCAACCTAACATCACCCATACCTATAATATTAAAAGGTTTTCCATCTGCTAGGTATACGTTTTGTCATTCTCCTCTTTCTTTGGTGCTTTGCAATTCCTCTGTATGTGGCCTTTATTGCCACAATTTCAACACTCAATTTTTTTCCCAAACCTGGAATTGCTTCTTCCGTTCCTTGATTTTGATCTTCCTCTAACTCGGTTTGAATTTCTATCATAGCCCATGCCTTTTGTTTCAACGTTCAAAGCATTCTTAACGAGAATTTTATCCTAGAGTTTTAATTTCGCACTACCTGTTGAATTACTAATTGCTGCTCTTATAGGCTCCCAACTATTTGGTAGGGAGGCCATAAGAATTAGGGCACAAACTTCTTCATCAAAATTAATTTTTACAGACAACAATTGATTAATAATTGTATTGAAATCATTCATATGCTTTGCCACGGAAGCACCTTCTCTCATCTTCAAATTAAATAATTTTTTCATAAGATGTACCTTGTTATTCGTAGAAGGCTTCTCATACATACTAGACAAGATCTTCATCAACCATGTTGTGGTTATCTCCTTCACCACGTTACTTGCCTCGTTGTTGGTCAATGTCAACCAAATGACTCCTAATACTTGCCTATTAAGGAGTGCCCAATCTTCATTTGACATCTTTTCGGGTTTTGCTCCTAAGAGAGGTATATGTAATTTTCTACCATATAGATAATCTTCAATCTGCATCTTCCAAAATACGTAATTTGTTCCATCAAACTTGTTGATCCCAGGTGTAGATCTCCTTTTTCTCCAAACATTGCTTTCTTCCTCAAACTTTGCTCTGATACCAGTTGTTGAGGGGATTTAACTAGATACTAGTAAATCCTCAATCCCTAAAAGCAAAAATAATGCGAACAAAGAACAAAAAATAACCACACACACAAACACAAGATTTATAGTGGTTCACTCTCTGTATGAGAGCTACATTAACTTTGCCGCTGCAAAATTTCATTATGAAGAAGAAGAAGAAGAAGAAGAAAAAAAAAATACTAGAATCTCTCACAAGCCTCAAAAATTGGCTCACTCACTAAACCCTATTTGGTGGCTTTCACTCTCTAATTGTGGCTTTGCCTTTTATTCAATTTGTGATATCTAACTCTAGGACTTAACCCCTTTTTATAGGTAATACATGAGACACTATTCCTAATAGGATTCAAATCTCGTATCCTAGTAGGAATTGTATTTTAATTCCTAATATAATTATAATCCTATTCTTAATTGTATTCTTAAAGGAAAACAATTCTATATAAACCCGTATTAGGAAAACTCGTGTCCCAATCCAACACAAATTTGGATTAAATTTGGCTCCACAATCTCAACACAAAGTAACCTCCATACCAGCCAGACGGAGTAAGAGAAGCACCTTGCACCAGTCCAATCGATGTGACATGATTCCAGAAACCAGCAGAACTTACAAAATTTATTGCTAATCATAAAATAAAAATTATAATTGGGTACTATAAATAAATAAATTAGGTTACTAAAATGGGTTTGAAATTTGATTTATTTCTTAAAACATGGACTGTACTACTAATACTAATTTTAACCTTTGTTGATGCTAGATTTTGACACCAACGACTCACATGTGCAAAGCGCTAAACGGACTTAGAAATTACACGTGATATAAAAACATGAAATGAGAGAATAAATGGGAAGCGATTTTTAAAGTGGTTTGGATGTTCAAAAGCGAATCTTACGTCCACTGTTATTATATTAATAGATGGGTACAGCCAGGTCGCGTGTGGCGAGCTAAGTTATAGTCTCAAGGGAATGTAGGGAGAGAGATAGAGAGAGTGTGTGTATGCTATTTTAGACTAAGATAAGCCAATCTCGTAAATGAGAGGGGTGTCCTCTATTTGTAGAGGAGAATTCAAGGTAATGATTACGAGTCTATAAGTGGGTAGGTGTCGTGCAAGTCTTTCCTTGGATCCCAGTGGTTATCTGCACGAGAAATATCCTTAAATTGCGTAGGGCTTGGGCAGGTGGATGATCCTTGACTGCTCGTAAGCTTGGCGTTCACCTGCTGTACTAAGAAGAACCATACCTTTTCCGTCATTACGCAACATGGCAACGTCTGGACGACACAAAACCTTCGTGAATCATGATTAGCCCTTACTGACGAGAGTCCATGTTAGCCTTAACTTTTTAGGCATAACAGAAGTCCCTCAGTTTTTAAGGTTTAAAGATTGAACATTGAGAACTTTATGATTATGCTGCAACTTCACTTGTCTCGAATGACGTTTGGTCGAGCTTATCGAGCTGCAAGGAGGTCACAGCATACATCTCTAAGGATAACATAAGCGACCTGAGGTGGCCTTCTCCCATAAGTTCAACGACTTGGATCAGGCCCCACTCAGTGCCATACTGATATGCTTCGAATCTCATCCGCAGTTCGCAACCTGAGAATACTTAGCACATTTTTACTGAGAGCAAGGAATCACATCATCTCAACACTAATACGTGGCGAAGAGTGTTCTGCCCAAACAGCCTCTTCAGATGTTATCCGTTGCACTTGATAGCTAATCTGTTTAATAAAATAATTTTTATTTTGACAAATGTGTCTAGTGCGTAATAAGTGCCAGCCATGTGCATTAAATGCAGGTCATGTTGAAACGATATTCTCTTTCAGAACATTAAATGTGGATGAGGACGCATTTAATGTGGAGGAGATAATCAAGCAGTCGTTTGGTTGCTCCAATGGAGGGCAGAGTCGATTGGCACTCTTAAAGCGTGACGGTTACTTTTTCTCGCAGATTAATGACATGTGGTAGCAATCAATGGCGAGAAACGTATCCTGCCCAAGCGTCGTTTGCCTAGGGAAATCAATCGTCGCTTCTTTCTCCTATAAAACCCCAGGCTCACCTCAAACTTTGTCACAAAACTCATACTTTCAAAGAAAGAACAAAGTTCTCACGAAATCAGCCTCCTTTTTTTCCATTTGATGTGCACCCTTTGTTACAAAAGGAAGTCCATTCCCCGCAGCCAAGAGGTAAGAAGGATTTTCCATTCGTTTTCTTTTACTTTTTGTTAATAGCTTGACTTGACGATAATGGTGGGTATAAACTATCTGGTAAACTTTTGTGGTGCGTATTTACAGGCAATTGTGAGGAGAATGCTTTTTCTTTCATAAAGAGTAAAAATTTAGGGCACGAATCCTTGGGGGTTGATTCCCAAGGGTTTTTAGGGTTTAAGGATGGTATATTAGGGTTTCTTTTGTTCTTCCATGTCATTGCACGGAATACTGTATGAAGACTGAATTATCTCTGCGTGTCACCCATTTTTCAGACCTTAGGAGCAATGGATGCCTCAACGACTAGAGCAACCAAGGGGACAACCTCGTAGGCACCGGACGCCCTAGTGGACCCCGTGCAAGAGATTTTGTTGGTGGCCACCCGAGATAAGATATAGAAGGCAGTGGACCAATACGCACTTAACGTGGATGTCTACTAGCACAGAACATATACAACTCGGAATCCCCCAAAGGGAATGGCCGTGATCTCCGAGGCGATCTTCAAATGTGGGGCGTTGATACCTTTTCACCCCTTCATTATATTGATCCTCAATCACTTCGAGGTCATGCCACTGCAATTGATTCCTAATGCATATATGATAGCTGTTGCTATGTATATCGTATGTGGCGAGAATGGCCTCAGCTAGCTGACAGTGCTGGAGCTCGCATGCTCTTATTACCTTAAGAAGAGCAAGGATAAAGACTCTTTGTACCTCTCGAAGCAACCTACGATTGAGGGAGGAATATTTGGTTACCTTAGTAACGTCGGGGCCTATGAAACCAAATTTTTCTTTTTTCAGTACGATGGTGTCTGCTAGTTTAGGGAATCGAGTAGATTTTCCTTTCTTTTACTTTGCAAAATTTTCCTTTTCCTTCAGTCTTCGCTTTCTAATAAACTTTTCCGTCTCATTGTAGGAAATAAGACGACCAGGTTGACGGCTCTGACTGATTTCAACCAAATTGTAGCATTCGATAATCTGCCCGAGCAAAGTCATGACGCAAGAGTACTCGTGACTACCTCCAACCTGAGGAAATATGGTTTTCTCAATCCCAAAGTGTCTCTGGAACCCTTAGTCTGTAAATGTCCTCCCACTTTAGAATTTCCTTCTTTTGCCTGTAGTGGCCTTTTTTGCTAATCATGCTTTCATGCAGAGACCATGTCACCTAGAGTTTTGAGATCAACAATGAGGATCGGGGGATTCGTTTTTCCCCAGGTCGCCCCAACTGAGCTAGCCGAGGCGATCCCTGGTGATACCCCCTCATGAGGGATATATATGGGTGCGCGAACACCCTCAGAATGACAAGGGGAAGCTTCTTGACTCGCAGCTACTCGCGCTCCTAAGCAAAAAACCATGGGTAAAAAAACTAAGAAAATGATGCAGCTACAGGTTAAAGAATCAGAGTTTGAGCCAGAAGGCTTAGGAGTGCAGCCTAGGAGGTCACAGCCTTACTAGGCCTTTCGCTCAGGGGTGACCTTGAGGCCCACGCTTGGCATTTCAGTGGTCCCGGAGCGCTTGTGCAGAGGACAGGGGGAGGTCGCGGTTACCTGAAGGAGAGCGGGCAAACAATCGATAGGCGAGATGCCAGTTCCTTCAGGGACAGACACATGTGTGTTGGACTCCAAGGGACAACTTCTGAAACACCTACAGTCGGTGGTTTATACCCTATTGGAGTGCCAACTTGCTACGGCTTTTAAGGAGTTCGTGGCCTCCCGACTTGCGGACCTGATGGCTACAACGCTCCAGCTACAAAGCCAGGTAAGACAACTCGTTCTTATCGAGGACTTTCCAATATTGGTTGGTTTTCATATCCTTTATGATTTACAAGAAAATGGAGTTTAACCTTTGTTTCCTTTCTTATGCAGTCTCTGCTCGCCTTGCATATGGCCTAACAGAGGACTAATCTAGACTCTATTGGGGGACTCCATGAGCCAAAAGAAGAGAATACGAAGCTGAAACATGACTTCACAGCTTTGGATGCAAAGACAAAAACGTATCAAATCCAGGCGAATCAATATATGGTAGAGAGAAACTTTGCCCTTCGCATAGTAGAGTTCCAGAAGGCTGAGTTCGAGAAGAAAGGCGAAGAGATCAAAAAGTTCTAGAGGATAGTGGCCAGACTCACCAAAGAGTGTGACAAGAAAGAGCAGGAGTTGAAAGCAAACTTTGAACGGGCCATGAAGGCAGAGGAAGAGAGAGCTCGGCTACGGGAAAATACCGAGAAGCAGAAGAGAGCATTGGAGACGGACCTCGAGTTTTCCCAAAGGTGGGTTGCTTCATTAACTGATCATATGAAGTGACAAAACCTTGAAATCGAGAGGAAGGCTGCTGACTGGGCGATTCAGACCATCTATAGTTTGCGACCAAAGAACCTAAGGATGGACCTTTTCGACCTCCTAATCGAATATTAGAACATCTTTGCTTCCATGACAGAAGTTGATGATGACGCCAAGGAGGAAGAGGGACAAGAGCCTCCTTCAGAGGATGACCAGCTAGAGGAATATGTCCCTAAGGACCCAGCAGCTGATTGTATGGTCGACGACCAACCGGGGGATACCGAGGTCGCACTCGCAAGGCTTGGAGGTGGAGACCAATGATCGTTTTTCCTGCTTCTGTACAGCTTTGCTTTTGACTCTATTTTTGTATTTCTTAACTCTTTTTCTTTTGGATGCCTACTGTACTTATTCCCATTACATATATAAAAGAAATACTTTTAGCCATTTGTGATAGCACTTACAATTTTGAGTCCTTCACAAGACTAATGTCACATATGCGAATAGGAAACTTGTAAAAACATTCCAACAAACAAGATCATACAAGACAAATTTGTTTAAAAGCGATCTTATTTATAAATTTTACAAGGGAGATTTTGCAAGTAAAGGAAATGAAAAATCAAGAGCGAGTTCGGAATTATTGGTAATAGGGGCGAAGATGCACGACATTCCAAGCTCGTGGTACTTCGGAACCGTTAAGCCTTTTGAGATGATATGTTCCTGGTCTTATTACCTTGATGATACGGTATTGGCCTTCCTAATTAGGTCTTAGTACCCCCGTACTTAGTTCCCTTGTACCGAGAAGGACTTCTTTTAGAACCAGGTCGCTGACTTGAAAGTCTCTTCTCCTGACCTTAGAGTCGAAGAACCTTTTTGCATGTTGCTAGTAGGATGCTATCCTTAACCAAGCCTTGTCGCAGTATTCTTTAACTAAGTTCAGACTTGCATGCAAAAGTGCTTCATTGTCTATTTCATTGAATAGGTCTCTCCAGAGTGAACCAGTCCCTACTTCCATTGGGATCACAGCCTCACAGCCATATACTAGTGAGAAGGACATTTCTAAAGTAGAGGTTCTCGGAGTTGTTCTATATGCCCACCGAACTTCTAGGAGGTCATAGGCTCAATTACCCTTGGCAACGCCAAGCTTAGCCTTTTGAGTATGCTTAATGGTCTTGTTGACAGCTTCAACCTGACCATTGGCTTACGGTCTTACGACTAAAGTGAATTTTTTATAGATCCCCAACTTATCACAAAACTGCTTGAATTCCTCATTGTCAAACTACTTCCCATTATCAGAGATGAGTGTATGAGGAATTCCGTAGCGGTACACTATATTTTTGAAGGTGAAGTCTTTGAGCTTCTTGGTAGTGATCATGGCCAATGGTTCAGTCTCGACCCATTTGATAAAGTAATCTACTACGACCACGACATACTTGATCCCCTTTTTTCAGCTAGCATGTACCCAATAAGATCAATTCCCCACATGGAGAATGGCCAAGGGCTAGTCATTATTGTCAACTAGTGGGAAGGAGCTCGCAGTATGTTCGCGAACCGTTGGCACTTGTCACACCTTTTTACAAAATTGAAAGTGTCTTCCTGAAGTAGGGACCAATAGTACCCTTGGAAGACAATTTTGTTGGCGAGGGATCGTGCGACAGTGTGATTACCGCCGATCCCTTCATGTATCTCCCTCATGACATAGTTTGCTTCTTCGTCGGTTACATATTTGGAGGAAAAGGGCGCTAAACCCTCGCTTGTACAACTGATCTCCTATGAGTGTGTAACGAGCAGCTTTGGTACGCATGATTTTTGCCTTAATCTTGCTACTAGGCAGAGCCCCATTTCAAAGATACTGAATAATTGGAGTCATCCAGGAAATTGACTTTGTTGTAGCTACAACCTGTTTGGGCGAGCTGATACTAGGAATCTCTATGTACCAAATTGGAATACTTTCTGGCGCATCTGAGTCTAGAGACAAGGCTATTCTTTCCAAGGCGTCCGTGATAGAGTTACTGTCTCTCAGAATCTGCTTGATCGCAAAGTGCTTGAAAGACTCGAGTGCGGCCTTAGCTTTCTTCAGATAGTTGATCATGTTCTCTTCCTTGGCTTCAAACTCTCCCAAGATCCGATTGACAACTAGCTAGGAATTGCTGTGAATACTGATCGCGCTTGACCCCATTTCTCTCGCCAATTAGAAGCCTACGAGTAGCGCTTCATATTCAGCCTCGTTGTTCGTAGCTTGGAACCCAAATCAAAGAATTCCATGCATACGAGTCCCTTCAGAACTAAGGAGGAGAATACTTGCCCTGACTCTTTTTCTGTTCGAGGATCCATCAACATAAAAGCTCTAGGTCGATAAGTTTTCAACGGTTTTCTAGGTGACTTTGCTGGCTTGTTGCTCGGATTCCTAATTCGGTTGGTACGAGAATTCTGAAATGAAATCGCCAACAGCCTACCCTTTGATGGTTGCTTTCGGTCTGTAATGCAGATCGAATTGACTCAGTTCCATTACCCATTTGAGTAACTTATCTGAAGGCCCTGGCTTCTGAAGAACTTGCTTGAGTGGGTAGTTGGTCAAAACATGCATTCTGTGGGCATGGAAGTAGGGTTGTAGTTTTCTGGAGGCGATTAGCAGGGCATAAGCTAATCTCTTCATTTCTGGATACCATATCTCGACGTCCAACAATTACTTGCTCGTGTAATATATTGGCCATTGAACTCTACATTCTTCCCGAATGAGAGCTACGCTGACCGCATGCTGGGAGATGGATAGGTACAGGAGTAGAATTTCCTCGGGGAGAGACTTGGACAAGATAGGTGGCTTTCCGAGGTGCTCTTTTATGTTTTGAAAAGCCTTCTCGCACTCTGGAGTCCATTCAAAATTTTTGTTGGCCTTGAGTATATTAAAAAATAGCAAGCAACGATCTGTTGCCCTTGATATGAAGCGACTGAGAGCCGCTATTCCTGTATTTAGACTCTGAACCTGTTTTCGGTTGGTTGGGCTTTTCATATCAAGGAGAGTTTGGATCTTCTCAGGGTTGATTTCTATTCCCCTCTAGTTAACTATATACCCTAGGAACTTTTCTGAGGATACTCCGAATGAGCATTTGAGAGGATTAAGCTTCATTCCATACATTCGGAGTATGCTGAACATCTCTACGAGATGTGCCATGTGATTTGAAGTGACATGCGACTTAACTAGTTGATGCGTTGTAACTACAACATGCAACGAATAGCAAGTGCACTAGTCACATAATGTAATCAAGTGATGAGTGAGTATCGTTCCCACGAGGATAGTGTTATTAAGTACCAATTTTTCTAGTTTAAGTCCTAATTGAAGAAATAATAAATTGGAGTGATGGAAAATTAACAAACTAAATACAAATTAACAAAGTAAAAATGAATGATAATGAAATTAAAGCAAAATCCAACAACTTAACTAATTAAACAATGCTAAAAAAGAATGCTAGGGTGTTGATTTCACCTAGATACGCTAACCCAAATCATAAAATCTATTACCCAAGTTCTAATTCCTTGATTGAAAATCGAATTCCCTAAGTTGTAAAATATACCTTCTCAGGCTACATTTCCTTATTTATCCCTATTAAGCTTCCGCACCCAACAAATTGAAGATTAATAGTTCAAAGTCTTTTAAGCTTTATGGAATTCTATCTAGATTTCATAGATCACTAAACCTATCTCTAGCGTTTGCTAATCTACGGTATTTATCCCAAGAGGCACAATCACAAATCACTTTCTTATTATGAACACACACATTTATTGGTGATCAAGCATCCAAATCATTAAGCAAAGAGATAAACACTCATCATGAAATTAAAACATTAATTCATATAAATTTGAATCATTGTATCAAGGTTACATCAAACCCTAGCTAAACAACTCAGTTCATACTTAAAAATGAAATAAAATTACAAACACAAACTGAATCAAGATTTATCATTGAAAAACAAGTAAAAGATGGAGAAATCTTCTCTAATTTGAAGCCCAAATCTTCAATAATCTTCTCCTTCCATGAGTTGCCTCCCAAATGACGAACCAAGACTCTTTTTCTTTCCTTTTCACTCTAATTTATACCTCTTTCACTCAAGGACGAAGCCCTAATAAGCCAAAACGCGTCGTTTTATTTTTACATCTGATGCAGGTTTCGCCGCGGTGAAGCTTTTTCCTCGCCGCAGTGAGGACTTTCGGGCCAATTTTGAGCATTATAGAGTCTGAATCTAGAAAAGTGTTAAACATATTAATTGTAGCCCTTTAAATCATATTTCTGGTCGTTTAGGAATCAGTACAATCCGAGGTCTACAGCTCAAGTTATGGCAGAAATACTGAAGCACGTCCAAAGACGTTTTTCTTCAGTTTCCATTGTACTTTTCACGACTTCAAGCCAAGTGTCCACCCTTGTCCAATCAGAATTAGGAAAAACCCAAAACATGAAAGTTGTATCTCTTCTTCTTAGCTTTCCAAAGCTTCTAAATTCAGGTCATTCCGAGTTTTCAAGCTCAAGTTACACAATTTATGCTCAAAACTGTCATTTATGCTAAAAATCACCGTTTAAGCCTACAAAGACAAATTAATAGAATTAAGTAGCAATTATGACCCAAATTGTATGAAAAGTATCATAAATCCTATCAAAATTCAATGAAAAATCATAGTGTAAAATATGATTATCACTAGCATGTCATCAATATAGACTTCTATCGATTTTCTGATATGCTCGGAAAACACACGATTAACCAGCCATTGGTAAGTTACCCCAACGTTCACTACAACATTATGCATTTCTAGCCATGGTGTTCATTGTAGCTAAAAGTATGAATTTGCGTAGCTAAATGGTTTAGCTACGAATGCAATGTTTTGTAGCTTATCGTAGTTAGAAGTGGCGCAGCTAAAAGTTAGCCATATAACTTTTTACTTGCGTAGCTAACAATTTATATTTTTTACTATAGATGAGATTAGTCTGTAACTAAAAACTTATATGTTTTTGCCATTTATAGCTATGTTTGCATTTTAGCTACACAAATATAAATTTATAACTAAAACTTGAAAATTTTTGCTACAAAATTAATGTCTATGGCAAATATATTAACATTTTAGCTACATAACCACTAAATTCGTAACTAAATAAAAAGATTATTTGCTACATAAATAATGAGTTTGTAGCTAAATATTAAATTATTTGCTAATAACATATAGAAATCATATCTATATAATAACACTAACACTAATATAATAACATGATATTATAATAATAACACTAACACTAACAGCCAAAAACAAAAAAGGAAGAACTGTTGGCAGTGGCTTAATATAATAATATGATATTGATAGTAAATAATGAATTAATATAATAATATGATATTAATATAAAACCAATTCATTATTTAATATCACCATTAACTTAGAATAAGAATATTAAATAAAGTGGTTGAATATTATAATCTTCATGTTGGCCAAATAGCAAATACAATTACAGCATAAATTGGCTATATTTGATTATGAATGTCTTAAAGTATTAATTAAAGTTGCAAAGAACCCACATGAAAGTGATAAAACCAACAGCAAACTGATAAACATATCTGCTATCAATATTTAAATGTTTAAAACCCAACCAAATTGATAACAAAAAATAACTAAATAATCTAAATAAAGTAAAACAAATCAAATTAAACTTACTAGTGCTTTAAAAAGACCCAAGGAAGTTAGCAGCACTGGGTCTTCTTCAAACAACTGAGAGTACATTATGATATTCTTAAACCCACTCCTAACTGAAACAAAAACAAAGGAACAAAAACAAAATTAGAAGTAAGACTCAAAAAACAAACAATTGGGAGTATTGTTATGTTAGGGTTCAAGGAATTAGAGATAAAGTTTTGTGATAAGAAGGGAAACAAGAAAAACTTAATTTCACTTACTTGATTAACCAAAACCGTGTGATTTGCTTGGAACGAAGTCCTGTTTAGGAATTTCATTTTGAAGAAGCAAGTGTCATGACTGGAGAAGACAAATACCAAAAAAAAAAAATTCGTATTTTAGAAAAGCTAATAGATAACACTTTATAGTTCATATTAAGCCATTCATCTTATCACCTAATATCAAAGAAGCAATTGAACCCAAAACCAGAAGTCTAACCACTCGAATGAGAAACAACGGGCGTACAAAGTTGAAGACTGACAGGTAGGAAGTGAATCGGCGACCTTTGGCGTCTGGGAGACTCAGAGATTGGCACCAGAGATTTGATTTCGATGAGTGGCGACCTTCACTTTTTTTTTCCCTTCTTCCCCAATTCGTGAAATTACAAACCCCAGATTCAGATTTTTGTTTTATGTATTTTGACTTTTGATTTGTAAAAATAAAAATTACAGAAAACCCCCCATTTTTTAAGAATACTTTTTTTACCCCGGTTCCTAGCAGGGTATCATGCCCAGGTTCTAATTCCGGTTCTTGGTTCCTACACCATAGGAATAGGAACTGGAATCAACCGGTTCCACAAAATGGGAACCGGAACTTACCCTATGCAAGCCGGTTCTGGGTAGGAACCGAAACCGGTTTCCCGTGTACTTGTTGGTTCCGATTCAGTCTTGATTTCATGCTCACCCCTAGCAACAATGGACTTGACCTAATTAAATAATAATAAGGTCCATGGGCTTAAGCTATTTAAATAATAATAAGGTCCACCATAACTAAGGTTAAACAAAGTATCTTATTAATTAATCTTATAATTTATGATGTATATAAATTATTTATTAAATTATTCACATTTAAAAGATAAATTACATAAATTATGATGAAGAAAATCAAATTATACATATTTAAGATAAATAATTTGAATTATAAATGATGAATAAGATAAATAATCTTTACATAGTGGGGTTTTTACACAAGCTAATCATGGTCTCATGTGATTCAATTAAGTTCAATTTTTATAAGCAAACTTATATTCTTATTATAAATAATACGAAAAGATATTGTGAATTAAATCACAAGTGGTTTGAATCAATTGCAATTGATATCTTGAGAACAATTTATTAAATCACAAGGAGACGAAAGCCACTTAAATCATACCATTGCTAAGCTCCGTAATGAATTTTTTATTTCTTGTTCATAAAATGAACTTGCACATAAATCTCCAACTTAAACAATGAATTTTTTTTTAAAAAGGTAATTTTGATGTATTTTATATAATTTAATTTGTATCATATCTCCTATAATTTTAACTGTATTTCATATGATTTAATTTGTTTTTTTCTATTTTCTTGCATTTTTTATATATAATTAACAATAAACAAATGTTGTCATTCTCAAATATTAATAGTATTATTAACGCTATCATCTTCATCATCATCATCATCTAAAACATACATACAAGTCCATATATATAAATATGTAACATTACCAATTTTTATAATATCTCATATCTCATACCTAAAATCATCTATATTTCATGAAGTGTTAGTTTTAAATCATCATAAAAAAACAAAAACCTTGAAGATCCTTTAAAATAAAATTTTATTTTAAAAAAACCCACACTCTTATTGAAGAGTTCTTTTAAGTTGGCTATTGGTTGAACGTTCTAATTTACTATTGACCTTAGGTGTGATTAACACTATGACTATAACTATTTAATTCATAAGTAATAAAAATATAATTACTCACGGTATGAATTAGAATATCTATAGCTGCATACTATAAGAATTGTAGCAAATTAATTTTCACATTCTTTATTTGCTACAAGTTCAAATAATTTATAGATAATGCACACATACTAGCTATATATTTAAACTAGTAGCTAATAATGATACTATAATATTGTTACTACCATGAAAATAAAATTTGTATAGCTAGATACCTTAATTAGCTACAAATTTCAATATTTTATAGCTAATGCACAAATAATAGCTATATAGTTAAACTCATAGCTAATAATGATACTATATGTCTTATACATAAAATGTTTAAAGCTAAATACATTAATTAGCTACAAATTTCAATATTTTATAGCTAATGCACAAATAACAGCTATTTCATTAAACTTGTAGCTAATAATGATACTATATGCCATGTAAATGAAATGTCTATAGCTAAATACATTTATTAGCTATAATGTTTTACCCTAGCTAATACATTGTAGCTAAATAAATAGTTATTGCCACAGTTTTAACAAGTTAAAGCAAGAGATGAATATTAGCTTCGAGGGAGAAAATCTTATCACTTAAATTATTTCAATTAGTTATAAATATTGACTTTTATTGCTGTAAATATGTATTTGTTACAGTTTTCCTTTCTGTAGCTAATTTTCTAGCTATATGTATATATTGTTGTAGTGGGTTCATTAGAGTTACACTTCATTGTGGTTTAGGGGTTATGAAACATTGCGAGACGTCTACCATAATCAGCGGGAGTTTCGATTATAAAGAGTTATAACGAAACATATATTAGGCCCATGGCTAGATCACAGTAAACCAAAATGGTCACACTTAAATATGCACAAAATGCTGTGACACTTTCTAAATCCACATTAATAAATCTAGTAATTCCCATATAATATATACGATTATTATTCAAAAGCGAATGGATTCAGAAATATTAATCATCAATTTCTCTAATTTTAATTTTTTAACCATAAGTGACATCTAATACAGAAGGACATACTATGTAAATGGAAGTGCAGGATTTTGTTTGAAACGAACTCATACACAAGAATTCTCTTAGTCTCCTGAATGCACTATTCGACAAGATGTACAAGATATTCGTGGCGGATACCACTAATGATTTCTATCTCTTTCCAAAATTCTTGCTCCTCTAGTCTCCATTTAGCTCTTTGCTTTTTTATAGCAACAAGTTCCCATCTCGGAGGACTCCTTTATAGACAATGCCAAAAGCACCTTCGCCAAGTACTTTGTCTTTAGAGAAATTATTTGCAGCCTCCTTTAGTTCATAATAAGTAAATGTTTTGGCACTGCACGGTCAGAGGGCCGTGGATGCTGCCTAATTCCTGCAAGCGATCCATCTAGAGAGACAGGAGAAAAAAAAAACAAAAGAAATAATCAGGAGATGCTCGTTCAAATACATGGAAAAAAACTATTGTAAATTACTTGATTCACTTGCTGTAGGAAACTGTTATTGTTGCCTGTCTTGTTGCGTGTCACCTACAGAGATTAAAAAAGAGTATTTAAATTGAGTTCGTAAGTGAAGCTTAAAAAAACCAAATCAAAGGAAATAATCAGGAGATGCCCATTCATATATATAGAAAGCAAATCTGAACACTTGTTGCTTGGAAATTTTTTGTTGCCGACCCAAACTCCATGAACCATTCTAATCGTACGTATCGTGTAGTAAAATCCCTCCTCATCTAATCCCAATTAAGAATGTTCATGGATGTAAACCCTTAACTTAATCTTAATCGAATTGTCAATCGATAATGGAACTCGTCAACATAAAACTACCTTTCATCTGACATTCATTTACTCTGGCCAGAGATTTCCCTTTTCCAATGTTTATTGACATTCGTCTAGGAACTCGAGATTGTACTATTTAAGTTAACGGATCCCATCTTGACCATCACTTGTCCTCGCACATGAATAACATATGAACAAACTCTTATTACACAAATGTGACTAGTCTCGTGCTTATACTCATATGAACCATAGCATCCATGTTGAATTCAACCGTAAGTCTCAGGTCTAAGGATCAGTGGTCACTACACATCCTACATGCATCATTGACCACGTCCATGTGATTTATCGTAATATGTCATTTTCGATAATAGCTCACTAACCATTTATCCATGCTAATGTCTTAGTGACATCTCTTATATTCACCCACACTAATACCATCACATGATTTTCATGGAGACATTCAACATGCCTACTATGCAATGTTATTGCCCAATTAACATTACTTGCATAGGGAATTCTTCGATGATTGATCTTCTCATTGGGTGATCCACAAGGTCTTCTTCGACACTTTTGAATTCTGGCGCCGTCGGAGTCTAGGATTCGGAGTGGTTTAGGTTTTCCTCTTCTTCTGAATATCACCATGGTTTTGTGTAAGGAAGCTTTGGATCAAATATTTGTCGGAATTAGGCACTTGTCTAAAATCGCAGAGAAACGAAATGTGTTCGTAATCTTTTTGGGTATATGGCTCGATTAAGCATTTTGAAGGGTGGGGGCTCGTTTTCAATTTCAAATTTAAACAAACGTTAATTATATTTTACCCATGTTTTAAATCTTATAAGTTTAACCCGTTTTACATGTTTAATGAATCCAAGGGCATTTCCAACCCCACTATTTGGTGGGGAAAACACCAAAAAAGCGTGAACTGCTCTCTCCAATGCAGCGCCATTTGCTGACCATTTGGTGCGCTAAACAGCCGACGCCAAATTTGGTGTAGCACTGTTCATCCACACCAAATTGGCGTGGTACTGTTCATACAATTTTTTTTTTATTTGTTTTAATTTTAATTTGATTATTATTCATATTAATATTATAATAATAAATTCATAATATGTATAATTCAAAAAATGATGAAAAATTAAAACAAAACTTTATTCAATGCAAATATTAAACTACAATAACTCAAAATAAAAATTAACACTAATTTAAAACCACTAAATTAAAAAAAAAAAAAAAAAAAAAAAAACATAAACTAAAATAACTAAAGTATTCCGGAAGATTGTTCCGAATCCTGTAAGATCATCAAAATATTGGAAAGAATTAGTGTATTTTGAGTCCTTGGCCTTGTTGTTGAGCTCTTTTTTGCATAATTCTTGATTGCTCATTTTGAAAAAATTCACGTACTTGGATCGGTTATGGATTTCAAATCCTTGAATAAAAATTGTTATCTTCTCGATATTTTGCCAGCAATTTTTCATTTGATTTCATAATTTTGTGCCCTAGCTGAGTTGCCCCATTGAAAATAGCAGTAGCTTCAATTTTCTTCTTGAATAGTTTCAAAACTGTTAAAACTTCTTTACATTTTCCTTTTAATTTTTGCTTTCTTCACCCCAATGGGTCGTTGAGCGAACACACCCAATATTTTCATCATTTGTTAGGAATGATTGACAAGGTCACAAGGCATCGATGGAGACTTTGAAGTGGAGTCCTGATTCTGTGAACAAACCCGTTTGCCTTTGAAATACTCTGCGGCATTAACATATATCAATTTTTCAATATCCTTAAGTATAGCCACACATGATCAAATCTGAAACCTTTCTTGTAACTTTTTCTTGTGCTAGTAGCATTTTGGCTTTAATCATCTACAAGACAATGTACATATAACTGTTAAAATCAATTAGATAAAAAAAAATTAATGTAACAAATACCACAATATCTTGCTCAAAGCACCACTTGGATTCGTTTTTTTCAATTTGATGTACGCATCCCCTCACTTGCCAATAGATCTAAAGATCAGATGCATTTGACAATGTAAAGATCTTTTGTTTTGAACCTGAGTAGAAACACGGTTTGGAACTATTGTAGTCAACTCAACTCGAGACCAGAATTGATCACAGATTGGTTATAACCTAAATGGGTTTGGAGAAACTCAAGATAAATAAGACATAGATGCATGTCTTCTTCATTTGTGTAGAGGAACTTCGTTATGTATCATTTGACCAAATGAAGAAGATATATGATTTTTTTTCTAAGAGGAAATAAAGAGATGTGATGAAAATAATGTTTTGTATGCTCTTTTATAACATAAGTTGAATTGAAAGCTTGAATGGACACACATCCTTTTGAGTTGAATGAAATACATCTTTTGAAATATACAAATCTAAAAAGCTTAATGGACATACATCTTTTTGAATAAGCCACAAATCTCAAAAGCTTGAATGGACAATACATCTTTTTTTTGAATAATCCACAAATGTCAAAGCTTGAATGGACAATACATCTTTTTGAATTCCACAAATCTCAAAAGCTTGAATGGAAATACTCTTTTTGAATAAGCCACAAATCTCAAAGCTTGAATGGACAATACATCTTTTTGAAATAAGCCACAAATCTAAAAGTTGAATTGACAAACACTTTTTGAAATAAGCAAAATCTCAAAGCTTGAATGGACAATACATCTTTTTGAATAACCCAAATCTCAAAAGCTTGATGGACAATACATCTTTTGAATAACCCCAAATCTCAAAAGCTGAATAGACAATAATATTTTTGAATTATATTTTTTATCTAGAATAGTATTTTCTTCAACTATAAAGCTCTACCAAATCAACTACCAAATCATTCAACTAATATTTGATTAATAAATGCTTAATTTTATTAATTAGTATAATTTTCAAGTAAGTATTATTAATAAAAATATCATCCCAATATTAATTAATATATACAAAATAATGAGTGAGATAATTAATTGTTGATTATTACCTAAAAAACTTACCATAAAAGAAAAAGAAAGAGAATATTCTAAAGAATATTTTAAAGAATATTCTAATGGGAAATAATTAATGTTGATTATTACCATAAAAGAGAGAAAGAATATTCTAAAAATATTTATAAAAATATCATTCCCAATATTAATTATATATACAAAAATAATGGTGATAATTATTTTTATTATTACCATAAAGTAATTATTATTTAATAAAAATATCATTCCCAATTTAATTAATATATACAAAAATAATGATGAATAAATTAATTGTTGATTATTACATAAAGAAATTATCCATAAGAAAAAGAAAGAGAATATTCGAAAGAATTTTTAAAGAATTTCTAATGAGTAAATAAATTAATTGTTGATATTACCATAAAAGAAGAGAAGAATATTTTAAAGAATATTCTGGAATATTCTCTGTGGTGTAATATTTGATGCAGTAGGTTGGAGATACAATAGTGTTTTACGCAAAAATCACACCAATTTGGTTGAAACTTGCACCAATTTGGTGCAATGGTTGAAGATGATCTAAGTGTGCCCTTTTCTAAATAAAAAAAAAATTCAAAAAAATTTCAGATATTTTTAAATGTAATTGGAGGTCTGCCATTTAAATACATTAAATCCCTACACCTCCATCATCAAAAATTCCACCGCTACACGACAATACGAAGAATGACTAACCTCGTGTTCATAATTTAAAAGAATTTACACATGATTTCTTCCGGCCATCTCGCCACCTCACACCGCACTTCCTGCTGCCGTCATCTCCTCCCATCAAGTGTATTGTTTCGGAGCCTCGCGATCTAAAGCGAGCGGGAACTCCAAAGAACGGATCTCGGCGGGTCGCTCCAGTATCTCGTCCAGTTGCCTGCCGTTGGCAGGTCTGGTAGGGGTTGTGAAAAGCCACAATCTCTAAAGCTTGAATAGATGATACATTTTTTTGAATAATCCAAAATCTCAAAGCTTGAATGGACAATACATCTTTTTGAATAATCCACAAATCTAAAAAGCTTAATGGCAATATATCTTTTTATAAGCCACAAATCTCAAAAGCTTGAAGGACAATACACTTTTTGAAAAAGCACAAATCTCAAAAGTTTGAATGACAATACTCTTTTTGAAATAAGCCACAAATCTCAAAAGCTTGAATGCACGATACATCTTTTTGAATCCACAAATCTCAAAGCTTGAAGTACAGTACATCTTTTTGAAATAAGCACAGATCCCAAAAGCTTGATGGACAATACATCTTTTTGAATTTATTTTTTATTTAGATAGTATTTTCTCAACTAAAGCTCATCCCAATCAACTTCCAAATCAACACTAATATATGATTAAATAAATGCTTAATTTTATTAAATTAGTATAATTTTCAAATAATTATTATTAATAAAAATATAATTCCAAATATTTAATAATATATAACAAAATGAGTGAAATAAATGAATTGTGATTATTACCATAAAAAGAAAGAAAATATTCTACTGAGTGAAATAAATATTGTTGATTATTACCATAAAAGAAAGAGAGAGAATATTCTAAAGAATATTTAAAAATATCATTCCCAATATTTAATTAATATATACAAAATAATGAGTGAAATAAATTAATGTTGATTATTACCATAAAGTAATTATTATTTAATAAAATATCATTCCTAATATTAATTAATTATAAAATAATAAGTGAATAAATTAATTGTTGATTATTACCATAAAAGAAAGAGAAAGAGAATATTCTAAGGAATGTGTATACGTTTCATGATGAAAAAAGAATGTTTTTATAGAAAGTGTATTCTAAAACAGTTTTGCAGGTTTTACGATTTCACTGTGCACGCCGTCCCTGAGTCTAACGGAGCGCCTGGATTCCATGGATAAGGAGGGCAGGATGGTTGTGTCATGGTATGTTGTTTGCTCCGCACGACAAGATGCGCTAGCCACTCTAGATGTTGTCATGGGTATTGTTTAACTGTAAACCGGCGTTATTATTCTGATGCCCAGGTATGAAATTTACCTTTTCAAGTAATTTTCTTTTTTTTATAGGAGTGTAAATGGACAATTTACATGTATTTGAGATGTGGCCATTATAAGTGAAGGGGTATGTCATTGAAGAGAAATGAGGGTAGAATGGTCATAAAGTTGATTGATATGGTTAAATGGCGTAAACGAAACCAAGGGTATAATGGTCTTTTTATACAAATCCATATGATTTAAGTATCCAGAAAAGCCACAATCCAAGCATTTTTCTTCAAATTTTCATAGGATTTCAAGTTGATTTTCAAGAGATCACCATTCACACTTTAAAACTTCAATTTCAGGTGTAAGGTAGTTTCAAAACCATAGTTGTTTTGATCTTTTGTTAAGAGAAATTCATAATGGTTTATGTATGGTAGAAAGGGTGAACCTTTGGACTAAGGAGGAGTGTCTTTTGCTTTGAATACTAAGGTAAGGAAAAAATCTCTCTTATGACTACATGTAACACCTAGGGTTTATGAATATTTTTTTTGACTTGTACAATGAACTTATTATAGTTTATAATAAATTAAAAAATATATTTAAACTACAGGTTTATTATTTAAATAGGATTTTAAAATAAACTTCTTTCCTAGGCATGCTTTTCTAGGTTCTCAATGGCCAAGGGATCTAGGAAATACCGGCTAGGGAGGGGTTTTACAGTTGTATCAGAGCGCGATTTGGTTGTTCGAATGATGTTTTGATTGAATTGTTTGTTATTTTATTTAATTGATGTTGGTAGGTGTTTGTAAGTAATGGAAGTATCATTCCTTACGTTCCCAAGATACTCTCTCAGCCGATTGCTCTAAGTATTTCTTTACTTTCTTAGTGAATTGAATTAGCTAACATTGATTGAATTTTGTTGTAAAGGGTATGGCTACGAGTTACGAAAGGTTAATAGGGGCGAGGAGAATGTCAATGAAGAGGGCACTAGTGAGCAGTAGCACCGACTATCAATGCGCCCCTAATAGGGACCACCTACATCTACCCAAAATGCTTCTGTTTGGATGAGGCTCAATCAACAGGATGATTCAGAGCCATTACTGAGGCCTTTAGGAGTTATCCGGAGAGTATAAGTAACCAAGTGAACACAAATCCCTCAGTTCCAATAGTTACCTAGCTCAAATACCAGTTCCACCTCCAGTAACCAAACTAGTTATGCGATGGTGCTACACCTTTGGACAAGTGGAAAATCTATAATCTTTCTAAAAACCACCAACCTCGGAGTTCAGTGGTTCAAACAATCGGTGGTGACAAGGAGTGGTTAGAGACTGTGTGACCGGCAATGGCCTTGTTTCCATGAGTGCCCAGGAAAAATCCGCTATTCTTCCTATTTGTGAGAGGAGATATGGTGGAAGCTAATGGAGCAACCTATGTACGTACTCTTTCTTGGAATGAATTCAAAGGCTATTTGAAGCAGAATACCGGTCGCGGACATGTTATCCGTGAAGACTCAAGAGTTCACGGAATTGAAGCAGGGTAATAGACTTTAGAGAGTATGCTACATGTTTAACTCCTTAGCCCTTTTTCTCCTACTTGGTGAGTACTCAACGTGTCGGTTGAGAGATTTGTTAATGGATTGCACCCAAAAATTGCCAGATTGTTATAGCGGGTGGTCAGCCTCCCCAGACTATAGTAGGCCGGGAACGGGCATTAAGAGCAAGATTTATGTGAATAAGGAGAGGCGGATGAAGAACCCCAAGTTGGTGATTGGTAGTTCTAGTTCGGGCTAGAAGCGTTCAGAAAGTTGAAGTAGGGAATTCCACTCAGGTCTCGAGGACAAGGTAAAAGAAAGTTTCAGCAAGATTTCAAAAGGGTGCAAGATAAGAGCTCTAAGCAACAACAGAGAAGGAGTAATCTTCCCCATTGTCAAAAATGTGGGAGGCAGCATAAAGGAATTGTCTAATAGGGACCAATGCGTGTTTCAAATGTAACATCGGGACACATTGCAAAGGACTGTAAAGTTACTTAGGCTACTTCCCTTCATACTGTAAACAACCGGGACACATGGCAAAGGACTGTAAATTAATTGTTGATTATTACCATAAAAGAAGAGAAAGAGAATATTCTAAGAATATTTAATAAAAATATCATTCCAATATAATTAATATAACAAAATAATGAGTGAAATAAATTAATTGTTGATTATTACCTAAAAGAAATTATATCATAAAAGAATATTATTTAATAAAAAACATTCCCAATATTTAACTATATATACAAAAATAATAAGTGAAATAAATTAATTGTTAATTTTGCCATAAATGAAATTATACCATAAAGAAAGAGAAAGAGAATATATATATACGTTTCATGATGAAATAGAGAGTTTTATGAAAGTGTATTCAAAAACAGTTTTGCAGGTTTTAACGTTTTCACGTGGCCGTCTCGATCGCCTGGTCTAACGGAGAGCCTGGATTCCTGGGATAAGGAGGTTTAGGATGGGTGTGTCATGTGTATGTTTTTGCTCGACACACAAATGCCATAGCCACTCGATGTGGTCATGGGTATGTTTTTAACTTTGAGCAGAAGCTTTTACTTAATTACAGGCAGATTGGTTGTACCTGCTATCGCATATAATGATTAAATTCCTAAATATATTGAATTCAGATGTACTATCCTCTCCTCTTTTCATTTTATGTTCCCTATAGAGCCAATTTTTTTAATAAAAAAATTTCTCCTTGCAATAAACGTTTCATATTTAATCAATATTTCTCCCCCCTGTGAATTAACTTTTGAGTTTCATATCATTATATACCTTAATGTTTTAAGTCCTAAGACCAGAACTTGTGAGTTTATGAAGAACTGGACTTAAACTCAGTTTAAATACTTTTTTTTAATCTCTCTAGGTGACACTCAGTAGGGCAACAAAAATTTCCAAGCAACAAGTAAGTGTTCAGATTTGCTTTCCTATATGAATGGCATCTCCTGATTATTTCTTTTGATTTGGTTTCCAAGCTTCACTTACGAACTCAATTTAAATACCTTTTTTAATCTCTGTAGGTGACACACAACAGGTAGCAACAAAACATTCTTCAGCAAGTGAATCAAGTAATTTACAATAGTTGTTTTCCTGTATGTGAACGGCATCTCCTGATTATTTCTTTTGTTTTTTTTTTTCTCCTTCTCTCTAGATGATCGTCTGCAGGAATTGGCAGCATCCACGCCCTTGACCATGCAGTGCCAAAACATTTACTTATTATGAACTAAAGGAGGCTGCAAATAATTTCTCCAAGACAAAGTACTTGGTGAAGGTTGCTTTGGCATTGTCTATAAAGGAGTCCTTCGAGATGGGAACTTGTTTCTATAAAAGCAAAGAGCTGAATGGAGCTGAGGAGCAGAATTTTGGAAAAGATGAAAATAATTAGCTATCCCCACGATATCTGTACATCTTGTCGGATAGTGCATTCGAAGACTAAGAATGCTTGTGTTGAGTTCGTTTCAAACAAAATCCTGCACTTCCATTTACATAGTATGTCCTTCTGTGATTGATTGCACTTATGGTTAAAAAATTAAAATTAAGAAATTGGTGACTAATATTTCTGAATTCATTCGTTCTGAATAATAATCGTATATATTAATGGGAATTACTGATTTATTAATGTGATTTAGAAAGTGTCACAGCATTTTGTGCATTTTTATGGGTGACCAATTTGGTTCACTGTGATCAAGCCATGGGCCTAATAATGTTTCTTATAACTCTTTATAATAAAAATCCACTGATTATGGTAGACTCTAGCAATGTTCCATAACCCCTAAACCATAATGAAGTGTAACCTCCAATGAACCATTTCTAATCGTACGTATCGGTAGTAAAATCCCTCCTCATCTACCCAATTAAGAATGGTTCATGGTATGTCAAAACCCTTAACTTAATCTTAATCAAATTGTCATCGATACAATGGAACTCGTCAACATGAAACTACCTTTCATCTAACATTCATTATACTCTGGCGAAAGATTTCCCTTTTCCAATGTTTTTGACATCGTCTAGAACTCGAGATTTACTATTTTGAGTTATGCATCCCTCTGCATCGCTTGTCCTCGAATATAACATATAACAACTGGCTTATTCATGAGCTCGACTAGTTTGACTATTTGAGTTAATGCATCCCATCTGACCATCGCTTGTCCTCGAAATGAATAACATATGAACAAACTGCTTATTACAATAGTGTTTTACACAAAATCACACCAATTTTGTGTAATGTTGAAGATGATCTAAGTGTGCCTCTTTTCTAAATTAAAAAAAAAAAATTCAAAAAAATTTCAGGATATTTTTTTAAATGTAAAATTGGGAGGTCTGGCCATTTAATAACGATTAAATCCCTACACCTCCATCATTATAAATTCTCGAGTATAGGCATGACTATCGCAATTAACACTTATCCATATTCAATCATAGACATTGGTTAGTACCTGGTTTTTCCTTGCCTTTCCTCAGACTGTTAGGTATTGAGGACAGTTCCTCTTCAGTGTCCATCTTCTCCACAGTGGAAACATTTTCCCTTTGCATTGGCCTTCTCTGCCTCGTCGCTGATGGTTTGAAGCTCTTATTCTTGGGTCCATTTTGGACCTTTCTTTGGTTGCTTTTTGGCCTTTTATTGCCATGCTAGTGACGGCACAAGCATCCTCATGTCTTTCCCTTTCACATTCCCCTAAAAGCTTAGTAATGCTGCCTAATCATCTTTTGATTGCACTCATCCAAAACAGAAGCATTTTGGGTAGACGTAGGTGTCCACTATTAGGGGGGCGCATTGAGTCGTTGCTACTGGCTCACTAGTGCCCTTTCATTGACTCTCCTCGCCCCTCCTATTAACCTTTCATGAACGCATCGCAGCCATACCCTTACTCTTGACATTCTCCTCGCCCCTCCTATATTGTTTCCCTAATAATATTCTCTTTCTCTTCTTCTTTTGGTAATAATTCTTTTTGAAAACACAATTATTTATTTCACTTTTTTTTGTATACATTTATTAATATTAGAATGATATTTTTATTAATAATAATTACTTGTGGTATATTCTCTTTGGTAATAATCAACAATTAATTATTTCACTCTATTTTTTATATATTAATTAAATATTGGGAATGATATTTTATAAATATTCTTTAGATATTCTCTTCTCTTCTTTATGGTAATATCAACAATTAATTTTATTTCATCAGTAGAAAATATCTCTTTCTTTTTCTTTATGGTAATAATCAACAATTCATTATTCACTCATATTTTTTGTATATATTAATAATATTGGGAATGATATTTTTATTAAATATTCTTTAGAATATCTCTTTTCTTTCTTTATGGTAAAAATCAATATAATTTATTTCAATCAGTAGATATTCTTTTCTTTCTTTTTCTTTTAGGTAATAATCACAATTCATTTATTTCACTCATTATTTTGTATATATTATAAATTTGGGAATTATATTTTATTAAATTAGTACTTTAAATTATACTAATTTAATAAAATTAGCATTTATTTAATCATATTATTTGAAATTTGAGTTGATTTGTATGAGCTTTTATAGTTGAAGAAATACTATTCTAGATAAAATAATAATTCAAAAAGAATATCTTGGGGACGGTAAATATAAACCTGTGTTTAAAATATTTTTTTTTTATTTTAATTTCTAAACTATAATAAGTTCATTGTACTAGTTAAAAATATATTTTCTAAACCTCAGGTGTTATCAATTGTAGTCATAAGGAGATTTTTTCCTTACCTTAGTATCAAAGCCACAAGACACTCCTCCTTAGCTCCAAAGTCATCCTTCTACCTTATACATAAACCACTTATGAATTTCTCTTTTATTAAAGATCAGAACAACTAGTTTTGAAACTACCTTAAACCTTGAAATTGAAGTTCTTTAAGTGTGGATGTGATCTCCTTGAAAATCAACTTGAAATCCTACGAAAATTTGAGAATAAAAATGTTGGATTAGTGGCTTTTATGGATACTTAAATCATATGGATTTGTATAAAAGACCATTATACCTTGGTTACCGTTTATGCCATTTAACCATATCAATCAATTTATGACCATTCTACCCTCATTTCTCTCAATGACATCACCCCTTACACTTTATAATGGCCACATCTCAAAACATGTAAATTGTCCATTTTACCCTCCCATTAAAAAAAAAAAATTACTTGAAAAGGTAAATTTCATACCCAGGGCATCAGAATAATAACGCGGGGTTTACAGTTAACAACATACCCATGACAACATCTAGAGTGGCTAGCGCATCTTGTCGTGTGGAGCAACAACATACCCATGACAAACCCATCCTGCCCTCCTTATCCCATGGAATCCAGCGCTCCCCGTTAGACTCAGTGACGAGACGTGCCACGGAAAACCGTAAAACCTCAAACCTGTTTTTAGAATACACTTTCTAAAAACCATTCTCTTATTTTCATCATGAAATATGTGTGTGTGTTTTTATATATATATATTCCTTAGAATATTCTCTTTCTCTTTCTTTTCTTTTAGTAATAATTCTTTATGTAAATCATCAATTAATTATTTCACTTTTTATTTTTGTATATATTAATTAATTTAGTTGATATTTTATTAATAATACTTTTATTGTATAATTTCTTTTATGGTAATATCAACAATTAATTTTTTCACTCATTATTTTGTATTATATTAAAATTGGGAATGATATTTATTAAAATTTCTTTAATATTCTCTTTCTCTTTCTTTTATGTAATAATCAACAATTAATTTATTTCACTAGTAGAATATTCTCTTTTTTTTTCTTTTATGGTGATAATTTCTTTTATGGTATAATCAACAATTAATTTATTTCGCTCATTATTTTTTATATTTTAATTAATATTGGGAATTATATTTTTATAAATAATAATTACTTTGAAAATATACTAATTTAATAAATTAAGCATTTATTTAATCATATATTAGTTGAATGATTTGGAAGTTGATTTGGTATGAGCTTTTATAGTTGAAGAAATACTATTCTAGATAAAAAAAATAATAATTCAAAAGAGTATTGTCCATTCAAGCTTTTGAGATCTGTGGCTATTTCAAAAAGATGTATTGTCCATTCAAGCTTTTGAGATTGTGGATTATTCAAAAAGATGTATCGTGCATTCAAGTTTTGAGATTTGTGCTTATTTCAAAAAGATGTATTGCCCATTAGTTTTTGAGATTTGTGGCTTATTCAAAGAGTATATGTCCATTCAAGCTTTTTAGATTTGTGGATTATTCAAAAAAATGTATGTCCATTCAAGCTTTAGAGATTTGCGGCTTATCCACCCCTACCACCGACTTCCCCGCGCAGGAAACTGGCCAACGATACTGGAGCAAGACCGCCTAGTCGATCCGTTCTTTGGGTTCCCACCGCCCGATTTAGATCGCGGAGGCCCGAAACAGTACACTTGATGGGAGGAGATGGCGAGCAGGAAGCTTGCCGTAGTGGAGGTGGCAGGATGGCCGAAAAAGAATCATGTTGTAATTCTTTTAAATTATGAACACGAGGTTGTCATTTCTTCGTATTGTCCCTGTAGCGTTGGAATTTTGGATGATGGAGTGTAGTAGGTTAATCGTTATTTAAATGGCCAGACCTCCCAATTTTACATTTATAAAATATCCTAAATTATTTTGAATGTTTTTTTTTTTTTTATTTAGAAAAGAGGCACACTTAGATCATCTTCACCCATTGCACCAAATTGGTGCAATTTCACACCAATTGTGTGATTTTTGCTGTAACACTATTGTATGGTATAATCAACATTTATTTATTTCACTCATTAGATATTCTTTAAAATATTTTTTTCGAATATTCTCTTTTTTTTGTTTTTTTTATGGTAATAATCAACAATTAATTTTATTTCACTCATTATTTTTGTATATATTAATTAAATATGGGAATGATATTTTTATTAAATATTCTTTAGAATATCTCTTTCTCTTTTTTTTTTTTTTTTATTGGTAATAATTTCTTTTATGGTAATAATCAAATTAATTTTATCTCACTCATTATTTTGTATATTAATTAAATATTGGATTGATATTTTATTAAATAATACTTACTTTGAATTAATACTAATTTAATAAAATTAAGCATTTATTTAATCAATATTTGTTGAATGATTTGGTATTAGCTTTTATAGTTGAAGAAAATACTATTCTAGATAAAAATAATAATTCAAAATATGTATTGTCCATTCAAGCTTTTGAGATTTGTTGATTATTCAAAAGATGTATTGTATTCAAGCTTTTGAGATTGTGGCTATTTCAAAAAATGTATTTGTCAATTCAAACTTTTAAGATTGTGGCTTATTTCAAAAGATGTATTGTCCATTCAAGCTTTTGAGATTTGTGGTTATTCAAAGATTATTGTCCATTCAAGCTTTTGAGATTTGTGCTTATTCAAAAAGATGTATTGTCCTTTCAACTTTTTAGATTTGTAGCTTATTTAAAAGATGTATTGTTCATTCAAGCTCAAAAGATATGTTTGTCCATTCAAGCTTTCAATTCAACCTTATGTTATAAAAGAATACAACACATTAGTTTTCATCACATCTCTTCTATTTCCTCTTAGAAAAAAAATCATATTCTTCTTCATTTGTGTTACAAAATCTACAACAAGAGTTCTTCGTACACAATGAAGAATACTGCATCTATTTCATATTTATCTTGATGTTTCTCAAACCCGATTTTAGGTATAAACCAATCTAGTGATCAATTGTGGTCTCGAGTTGAGCTTGACTACAATAGTTCCAAACCCGTGTTTCTTACTCAGGTTCAAAACAAAAGATCTTTACATTTTTGAATGCATCTGATCTTTAGAGCTATTGGCAAAGTGAGGGGATGCGTACATCAAATTGAAAAAACAATCAAAGTGGTGCTTCTGAGCAAGATATTGTGAGTATTTGTTACATTTAATTAATTTTCTTAACTATTGATTTTAACGTTAATGTACATTGTTTTGTGATGATCTGTTACTAGCAAAATGTCTACAAATATACAAGTCAAGAAGGTTCAGATTTGATCAGTGGCTATACTTAGGATATGAAAAATTTACAGATATGTTACGCCAGATAGTTTTCAAGCAACCGTGAGTTTATCCAATGAATCGCAGTGACACCCACTTGTAAATTCGCATCGTGTTCTTTGACATTGTCAAATTCGCAATAATAAATGAAAATTATGTATTTGTCTCTCAACGACACTCATTTGGGTGAAGCAATACTAATTTAAAAGGAAAATGATAATAAGTAAACATTGTTTGTGAAAGACTATTGTCAGTGTACACTAAGATATGTTTACTTGCGGCTTCTAGCTTTAGCTTATGTTGTTTCACCCATTCATCTTTTCTGAGCATGAATTTTTTTCAAAAATGAAACAATTATGAAAAATTTACTATATTCAAAATAAATAAATATTCAATAAACAAAATCTAATCAAATTACAGTTTCAAATGTAGCAATCAAAATTATGCAAAAAGAGCCAACACAAGGTCAAGGCCTCAAAACAACTTCCAATTGATGGCTTACGATTCAAACTACACGAAACTTAGTTATTTTAGTTTGTATTTTTCTTTAATTTTAGTGTTAAATTAGTAAATTTATTTTGAGTTATTGTAGTTTAATATTTGCATTGAATAAAGTTTTTGTTTTAATTTTTCATCATTTTTTGAATATATATTATTATGAATTTTTATTATAAATATTAATATGAATAATATCAATTAACTTAAAACAAATAACAAAAAAAAAAAAAATTGTATGAACAGTACCACCCAATTTGGTGTGGATGAACAGTGCTGCACCAAATTTGTGTGGCTGTTCACCCACACCAAATTGTGCATAAATGGCTGCATTGGAGCAGCAGTTTCACTTTTTTGTGTTTTTCACACCAAAATAGCAATAGCGTTGGAGATGCCCTTAGATTCATTACATGTAAAACGGTTAACTTATAAGATTTAAACACATGTGGGTAAAATATAATTAACGTTTGTTTAATTTTGAAATTTCAAAACGAGCCCCCACCCTTCAAAATCGCTTAATCGAGCCATATACAAAAAAAGACGCAACACATTTCGTTTCTCTGCATTTTTGGCAAAACAGTGCCCTAATTCCGACAAATATTCGATCAAAGCTTCCTTACACAAAACCATGGCTGATATTCATAAAGAAGAGGAACCTAACCACATCCGAATCCTGACTCCCGGCGCCAGCAATCAAGGTTGTCGAAGAAGACGCTCTGTGATCATCCAATGAGAAGACAGATCATCGAAGAATTCCCTATGCAAGTATGTTAATTGGGATAACATTGCATAGTAGGCATGCTGATGTCTCCAATGAATATCATGTGATGGTATTAGTGTGTGATATAAGAGGTAGTCAGTAAGACATTAGCATGGAAAAGGTTAGTGAACTATTTTCGAAAATGACGATTACGATGAATTACATGGACGTGGTCAATGATGCATCGTAGGACGTGCTAGTGTACCATTGATCCTTGACCTGAGACATCACGGTTGAATTCAACTAGGATGCATATGGTTTCATGGAGTATAAGCAGAGACTAGTCACGTCTTGTGTAATAACCAGTTTTGTCAATGTTATTCATGTGCGAGGACAAGTGATGGTCAAGATGGTCCGTTAACTCAAAATAGTCCAATCTCGAGTTCCCAGACGAATGTCAATAAACATTGGAAAAGGGAAATCTCTGGCCAGAGTATAATGAATGTCAGATGAAAGGTAGTTTCATGTTGACGAGTTCCATTGTATCGATTGACAATTCGATTAAGATTAAGTTAAGGGTTTTGACTACCATGAACCATTCCTAATCGGGATTAGATGACAAAGGGATTTTACTACACACTACGTAGATCAGATGGTCATACAATTATGCATTTCTAGCCATGGTGTTCATTGTAGCTAAAAGTATGAATTTGGTAGCTAAATGGTTTAGCTCGAATGCATGTTTTGTACTTATCTAGCTAGAAGTGGCGCAGCTAAAAGTTGCCATATAACTTTTTCTTACGTAGCTAACAATTTATATTTTTTGCTATGATGAGATTAATATGTAACTAAAAACTTATATGTTTTTTGCCATTTATAGCTATGTTTGCATTTTAGCTACACAAATATAATTATACTAAAACTTAAATTTTTAACAAAATTAATGTCCATGGCAAAATATATTAAATTTTAGCTACGTAACCACTAAATTCGTAACTAAATAAAAGATTATTTGCTACATATATAGTTTGTAGCTAAATATTAAATTATTTGCTAATAACATATAGAAATCTATCTATATATAACACTAACACTAATATAATAATAGAATAATAATATAAAACTAACACTAACACCAAAAACAAAAAAGGAAGAACTGTTGGCAGTGGCTTAATATATAATATGATATTGATATTAATATAAATTAATAAATAATATGATATTGATATAAACCAATTCTTATTTAATATCACCATTAACTTAGAATAATATAAATAAAGTGGTTGAATATTATAATCTTCATGTTGGCCAAATAGCAAATACAATTAGCATAAATTGGCTATATTTGGTTATGAATGTCTTAAAGTATTATTAAAGTTGCAAAGAACCCACATGAAAGTGAAACCAGCAGCAAACTAATAAACAATTTGCTATCAATATTTAAATGTTTAAAACCAAACCAAATTGATAACAAAAATAACTAAAAATCTAAATAAAGTAAAAAATCAAATTAACTTACTAGTGCTTTAAAAGACCCAAGAAGTTACAGCACTGGGTCTCTTCAAACAATTGAGAGTACGTTATGATATTTCTAAACCCACTCCTAACTGAACAAAAACAAAGAACAAAAACAAAATTAGAAGTAAGACTCCAAAAACAAACAATTGGGAGTATTGTTTGTTAGGGTTCAAGGAATTAGAGATAAAGTTTTGTGATAAGAAGGGAACAAGAAAAACTTAATTTCACTTACTTGATTAACCAAAACCGTGTGATTTGCTTGGAAGAAGTCCTTTTTAGGAATTTCATTTTGAAGAAGCAAGTGTCATGACTGGAGAAGACAAATACCATAAAAAAAAAAATTCGTATTTTAGAAAAGCTAATAGATAACACTTTATAGTTCATATTAAGCCATTCATCTTATCACCTAATATCAAAGAAGCAATTGACCACACCAAACAGAAGTCTAACCACTCGAATGAGCACGGGCTACAAGTTAAGACTGAGGTAGAAGTGAATCGGCGACCTTTGGCGTCGAACTCAAGATTGCACCAAATTTGATTTCGACGAGGCGACTTCACTTTTTTTTCCCTTCTTCCCAATTCGTGAAATTACAAACCCCAAGATTCAGATTTTTGTTTTATGTATTTTGACTTTTGATTTGTAAAAATAAAAATTAGAAACCCCCCATTTTTAAGAATACTTTTTTACCTCTTCTAGCAGGGTATCTGCCAGTTTCTAATTCCGGTTCTTGGTCCTACCCTAGGAACTGAGAACTGGAATCAACCGTTCCACAAAATGGGAACCGGAACTTACCCTATGCAGGCCGGTTTGGGTAGGAACCGAAACCGGTTTCCCGTGTACTGTTGGTCCGATTCATCTTGATTCATGCTCACCCCTAGCAACATGGACTTGACCTAATTAATAATAATAAGGTCCATGGGCTTAAGCTATTTAAATAATAATAAGGTCCACCATAACTAAGGTAAACAAAGTATCTATTAATTAATCTTATAATTATGTGTATATAATTATTTATTAATTATTCACATTTAAAAGATAAATTACTAAATTATGATGAAGAAATCAATTAGTAACTCTAGTTCTTTCCAATATTTTGATGATCTTACAGGATTCGGAACTAATCTATCGGAATACTTTAGTTATTTTAGTTTATGTTGTATTTTCTTTTAATTTTAGTGTTTTTAAATTAGTGTTAATTTTTATTTTGAGTTATTGTAGTTTAATATTTGCATTGAATAAAGTTTTGTTTTTAATTTTTCATCATTTTTTGAATTATATCATTATTATGAATTTATTATTATAAATATTAATATGAATAATAATCAAATTAACTTAAATACAAATAACCAAAAAAAAAAAAAAAAATATGTATGAACAGTACCACGCCAATTTGGTGTGGATGAACAGTGCTGCACCAAATTTGGTGTGGCGCTGTTCAGCCACACCAAATTTGTGTAGCAAATGGCATTGCATTGGAGCAGCAGTTTCACGCTATTTTGGTGTTTTTCACACCAAAATAGCGTGGGTTGGAGATGCCCTTAGGATTCATTAAACATGTAAAACAGGTTAAACTTATAAGATTTAAACACATGTGGGTAAAATATAATTAATGTTTGTTTAAATTTTGAAATTTGAAAACGAGCTCCCACCCTTCAAAATCGCTTAATCGAGCCATATACCTAAAAGAGACTGACGAACACATTTCGTTTTCTACGATTTTTGGCAACAACAGTGCCCTAATTCTGACAAATATTCGATCCTAAAGCTTCTTTAAAGAAAACCATGGCTGATATTCATAAAGAAGAGGAAAACCTAACCCCACTGTGAATCTTAGACTCCGGCGACGCTAGCAATTCAAAGGTTGTCGAAGAAGACACTTTGGTGGATCATCCAATGAGAAGATCAGATCATCGAAGAATTCCCTATGCAAGTAATGTTAATTGGGCAATAACATTGCATAGTAGGCATGCTTTATGTCTCCATTGAATATCATGTGATGGTATTAGTGTGGGTGATTATAAGAGGTGTGTCACTAAGACAGCAGCATGGATAAATGGTTAGTGAACTATTTATCAAAAATGATAGATTACGATGAATCACATGGACGTGGTCAATGATGCATCATAGGATCGTGCTAGTGTACCACTGATCCTTAGACCTAAGACATCACGGTTGAATTCAACATAGGATGCATATGGTTCATATGGAGTATCAGCACGAGACTAGTCACGTCTTGTGTAATAAGCCAATTTGTTCATATGTTATTCATGTATGAGGACAAGTGATGGTCAAGATGGGATCGTTAACTCAAAATAGTCCAATCTCGAGTTCCCAGACAAATGTCAATAAACATTGGAAAAGGGAAATCTCTGGCCAGAGTATAATGAATGTCAGATGAAAGGTAGTTTCATGTTGACGAGTTCCATTGTATCGATTGAAAATTCAATTAAAGATTAAGTTAAGGGTTTTGACATACCATGAACCATTCCTAATCGGGATTAGATGACAAAGGACGATCAGAAATGGTTCATTGGAGTTTACATTTCATTGTGGTTTAGGGTTTATGGAACATTTCTAGACGTCTACCATAATCAGTGGGAGTTTCGATTATAAAGAGTTATAACAAAACATATATTAGGCCCATGGCTTTCCATATATATGAATGGGCATCTCCTGATTATTTCTTTTGATTTGTTTTTTTTAAGCTTCACTTACGAACTCAATTTAAATACTATTTTTTACTCTCTGCAGGTGACACACAACAAGATAGGCAACAATAACAGTTTCCTGCAGCAAGGGAATCAAGTAATTTACAGTAGTTGTTTTCCGTGTATGTGAACGAGCATCTCCTAATTATTTCTTTTGTTTTTTTTTTTTCTCCTGTCTCTCTAGATGGACCATCTACAGGAATTAGGCAACATCCACGACCTTCTGACCGTGCAGTGCCAAAACATTTACTTATTATGAACTAAAGGAGGCTGCAAATAATTTCTCCAATGACAAAGTACTTGGTGAAGGTGCTTTTGGCATTGTCTATAAAGGAGTCCTTCGAGATTGGAACTTGTTTCTATAAAAAAGCAAAGAGCTGAATGGAGACTGGAGGAGCAAGAATTTTGGAAAGAGATAGAAATAATTAGTGGTATCCACCACGAATATCTTGTACATCTTGTCGGATAGTGCATTCGAGAGACTAAGAGAATGCTTGTGTATGAGTTCGTTTCAAACAAAATCCTGCACTTCCATTTACATAGTATGTCCTTCTGTGATTAGATGTCACTTATGGTTAAAAAATTAAAATTAGAGAAATTGGTGATTAATATCTCTGAATTCATCGCTTCTGAATAATAATCGTATATATTATATGGGAATTACTGGATTTATTAATATGGATTTAGAAAGTGTCACAGCATTTTGTGCATTTTTAAGTGTGACCATTTTGGTTCACTATGATCTAGCCATGGGCCTAATATATGTTTCGTTATAACTGTTTATAATTGAAACTCCCACTGATTATGGTAGATGTCTAGCAATGTTCCATAACCCCTAAACCATAATGAAGTGTAAACTCCCATGAACCATTTCGAATCGTATGTATCGTGTAGTAAAATCCCTCCGTCATCGAATCCCAATTAAGAATGGATCATGGTATGTCAAAACCCTTAACTTAATCTTTAATCGAATTGTCAATCGATACAATGGAACTCGTCAACATGAAACTACCTTTCATCTGACATTCATTATACTCTGGCCAGAGATTTCCATTTTCCAATGTTTATTGACATTCGTCTAGGAACTTGAGATTGTACTATTTTGAGTTAACGGATTCCATCTTAACCATCACTTGTCCTCGCACATAAATAACATATGAACAAACTAGCTTATTACACAAGATGTGACTAGTCTCGTGCTTATACTCCATATGAACCATATGCATCCTATGTTGAATTCAACTGTAAAGTCTTAGGTCTAAGGATCAGTGGTACACTCGCACGATCCTACGATGCATCATTGACCACGTCCATGTGATTTATCGTAATATGTCATTTTCGATAAATAGCTCACTAACCATTTATCCATGCTAATGTCTTAGTGACACATCTCTTATATTCACCCACACTAATACCATCATATGATGTTCAATGGAGACATTCAACATGCCTATTATGCAATGTTATTGCCCAATTAACATTACTTGCGTAGGGAATTCTTCGATGATCTAATCTTCTCATTGGGTGATCCACCAAAGCGTCTTCTTCGACAGCTTTTGAATTGCTGGCACCGTCGGAGTCTAGGATTCGGAGTGGGGTTAGGTTTTCCTCTTCTTCATGAATAAATCAGCCATGGTTTTGTGTAAGGAAGTTTTAGGATCGAATACTTGTCAGAATTAGGGCACTGTCGTCGTAAAAAATCGCAGAGAAACGAAATGTGTTCGTCAGTCTTTTTTGGGTTGTAACACCCAACATTGAGGTACATGATTTAAATTATGTTGTATAGCTCNCACGAATATCTTGTACATCTTGTCGGATAGTGCATTCGAGAGACTAAGAGAATGCTTGTGTATGAGTTCGTAAACAAAATCATGCACTTCCATTTACATAGTATGTCCTTCTGTGATTAGATGTCACTTATGGTTAAAAAATTAAAATTAGAGAAATTGGTGATTAATATTTCTGAATTCATTTGCTTCTGAATAATAATCGTATGTATTATAAGGGAATTACTGGATTTTTTAATGTGGATTTAGAAAGTGTCACAGCGTTTTGTGCATTTTTAAGTGTGACCATTTTGGTTCACTGTGATTTAGCCATCGGCCTAATAAATGTTTCGTTATAACTCTTTATAATCGAAACTCCCACTGATTATGGTAGTCGTCTAGCAATGTTCCATAACCCCTAAACCATAATGAAGTGTAAACTCCCATGAACCATTTCTAATCGTACGTATCTTGTAGTAAAATTCGTCCTTCATCTAATCCCAATTAAGAATGGTTCATGGTATGTCAAAACCCTTAACTTAATCTTTAATCGAATTGTCAATCGATACAATGGAACTCGTCAACATGAAACTACCTTTCATCTGACATTCATTATACTCTGGCCAGAGATTTCCCTTTTCCAATGTTTATTGACATTCGTCTAGGAACTCGAGATTGTACTATTTTGAGTTAATGGATCCCATCTTGACCATCACTTGTCCTCGCACATGAATAACATATGAACAAACTGGCTTATTACACAATATGTGACTAGTCTCGTGCTTATACTCTATATGAACCTTATGCATCCTATGTTGAATCCAACCATAAAGTCTCAGGTCTAAGGATCAGAGGTACACTAGCATGATCCTACGATGCATCATTGACCACGTCCATGTGATTTATCGTAATATGTCATTTTCAATAAATAGCTCACTAACCATTTATCCATGCTAATGTCTTAGTGACACATCTCTTATATTCACCCACACTAATACCATCACATGATGTTCAACGGAGACATTCAGCATGCCTACTATGCAATGTTATTGCCCAATTAACATTACCTACGTAGGGAATTCTTCGATGATCTGATCTTCTCATTGGGTGATCCACCAAAGNTCCCATGAACCATTTCTAATCGTACGTATCGTGTAGTAAAATCCCTCCGTCATCTAATCCCAATTAAGAATGGTTCATGGTATGTCAAAACTCTTAATTTAATCTTTAATCGAATTGTCAATCGATACAATGGAACTCGTCAACATGAAACTACCTTTCATCTGACATTCATTGTACTCTGGCCAGATATTTCCCTTTTCCAATGTTTATTGACATTCGTCTAGGAACTCTAGATTGTACTATTTTGAGTTAACGGATCCCATCTTAACCATCACTTGTCCTCGCACATGAATAACAAATGAACAAACTGGCTTATTACACAAGATGTGACTAGTCTCGTGCTTATATTCTATATGAACCATATGCATCCTATGTTGAATTCAACCGTAAAGTCTCAAGTCTAAGGATTAGTGGTACACTAGCACGATCCTATGATGCATCATTGACCACGTCCATGTGATTTATCATAATATGTCATTTTCGATAAATAACTCACTAACCATTTATCCATGCTAATGTCTTAGTGACACATCTCTTATATTCACCCACACTAATACCATCACATGATGTTCAATGGAGACATTTAACATGCCAACTATGCAATGTTATTGCCCAATTAACATTACCTGCATAGGGAATTCTTCGATGATTTGATCTTCTCATTGGGTGATCCACCAGAGCGTCTTCTTCGACAACTTTTGAATTGCTGGCGCCGTCGGAGTCTAGGATTCAGAGTGGGGTTAGGTTTTCCTCTTCTTCATGAATATCAGCCATGGTTTTGTGCAAGGAAGCTTTAGGATAGAATATTTGTCGGAATTAGGGCACTATTGTCGTCAAAAATCGCAGAGAAACGAAATGTGTTCATCAGTCTTTTTTGGGTATATGGCTCGGTTAAGCAATTTTGAAGGGTGGGGGCTTGCTTTCAAATTTCATAATTTAAACAAACGTTAATTATATTTTACCCACATGTGTTTAAATCTTATAAGTTTAACCCGTTTTACATGTTTAATGAATCCTAAGGGCATCTCCAACCCACACTATTTTGGTGTGGAAAACACCAAAAAAGCATGAAACAGCTGCTCTAATGCACCGCCATTTGGTGCAGCTGAACAGCGCGANAATTAATTGTTGATTATTACCATAAAAGAAAGAGAAAGAGAATATTCTTCGATGATCTAATCTTCTCATTGGGTGATCCACTAGAGCGTCTTCTTCGACAAGTTTTGAATTGCTGGCGCCGTCGGAGTCTAGGATTCTGAGTGGGGTTAGGTTTTCCTCTTCTTCATGAATATCAGCCATGGTTTTGTGTAAGGAAGCTTCAGGATCGAATATTGCTCGGAATTAGGGCACTGTCCTCATCAAAAATCGCAGAGAAACGAAATGTGTTCGTCAGTCTTTTTTGGGTATATGGCTCGATTAAGCAATTTTGAAGGGTGGGGGCTCATTTTCAAATTTCAAAATTTAAACAAACGTTAATTATATTTTACCCACATGTGTTTAAATCTTATAAGTTTAACCAGTTTTACATGTTTAATGAATCCTAAGGGAATCTCCAACCCACGCTATTTTGGTGTGGAAAACACCAAAAATGCGTGAAACTGCTGCTCCAATGCAGCGCCATTTGCTGCACCAATTTGGTGCAGCTGAACAGCGCGACGCCAAATTTGGTGTAGCACTGTTCATCCACACCAAATTGGTGTGGTACTGTTCATACAGATTTTTTTTTTTTAATTTGTATTTAAGTTAATTTGACTATTATTCATATTAATATTTATAATAATAATGATATAATTCAAAAAATGATGAAAAATTAAAAACAAAACTTTATTCAATGCAACTATTAAACTACAATAACTCAAAATAAAAATTAACACTAATTTTAAAACACTAAAATTAAAAGAAAATACAACATAAACTAAAATAAGTAAAGTGTTCCGATAGATTAGTTCCGAATCCTGTAAGACCATCAAAATATTGGAAAGAATTAGAGTTATTTTGAGGTCCATGACCTTGTTGTTGAGTCTTTTTTGCATAATTCTTGATTGCTCATTTTTAAAAAACTCACTTATGCTTGGATCGGTTATGGATTTCAAATCCTTGAATAAAAATTTGTTATCTTCTCGATATTCTGCCAAAGCCAATTTTTTCATTTGGATTTCATAATTTTGTGGAAAAATGGATAAGTAGTCCTTAGAAGTAGGTTGGGTGAGACCCTGGAATTGAACAGATATCCGACTATGAGGAAAACTAGAAGTCACTTTATCCTTCTTCTGGAAAGGGTAATCCAAAAAGCCTTGTTTAAAAACAAGTGAATGCTTTATCATTTTTCGCCGTTTTGGAGTTGTGTTATACTAAAAAATAAAAAAGGTGTTTGCTATATCCGGGGACTGGTGGCACACCCAATGGGTAGGTCGTATGAACTGAAACGTAGCGGACCCCAAGTTTGTTCAAAGTACATGGTTAGTGTTTAGGTAGAAGGGTGTTGACATACGAGTAAGGTCACAGAGGCAGAGAAGGAGCGCGGATTGGAAAGTATACTTTGAAGCGTAAAGACTATAAGGGGGTCTAGCTTAATTCTTGGGGGATTAGGATAAAACGAATACCGACTGGTTTGAAACTTTGAATACTTCATACGTCGTAGAAAAGAAAACAACGGGGGGGAGTTAAACATTATCTGTAAAACTTGTTCAGTATCCTTTAATTATAAGGCCCCACGGAAGGACAGTAAGCAAGAGTCTGCAACCATTCGTGGTGTTCCAAAAGCGTTTAAGCTTTTGCTACATTAATGAATTTTTGTGCGGCTTGAAGTCGAGTCATACAACAACGGGAATGTAGATAATGCGGTTGAAAAAAAGGAAGAAAAAATCAATGTCGGGTGAATAAAAAGAAAATTCGAGATCCAATTGTGAAAAACAAATGACTGGCAAGGGAGCGATATAAGGAATCTGCTGCGAAAAGACAACACACGTTGGGTAAGTTACGTGTGTTTGGTGTAAATGTGTTTAATTTCAAAATTTGGGGAATGTACTCATAGGGACCGCGTCACGGGTTTTACCCAATAGCTCTAACGACTCAGAGTCAGTTCGGATACAGATGTAGGGGGATCTTGTTCTTTTGCGACCTCAGAGTAAGAAAGCAAACGGGTTGTGGACTAATTGTATTCAAGCGCAACTCGAGACCAAAAAATTGACTAATGGTGAATTGTTTTAATGGTATAATATAGTAGGGGATGTGATAACCTAAATACGAAGGTTTTGAGAACTCAAGGATAAAGGAGTAGTGAGACATCGAGGTGCATGGGGGGGGAGGTAACTGGCCTTCCTTTGTAGGTACGAAGAAGAACGTTCAATGGTGAGTGTAGAGAGCGGGGAGAAGGAAATGCATTATAGTGTTAACAACAAAAAACTGGAAGAGAAGTGGAGAAGCAGATAGGTAATGATTGGTAAATAAATTTGTCTAGGGGGAGAGGAAATAAAGAAGATAGTGATGCAAACTAATGTGTTGTGAGATAGCTCTTTTATAACAAAACGGCAAGAACGAGGTTAATATGAAACGCTGTGCAAGGCCCACCATCTTTTTATACAGCTAAAATGGAATGAATAATACAAGGGGGGGAGAAATCTTTTGAAAAAGAGGAAGAAAAAATAAGGGTGACAAAAAACCGGAACTTTGAGGAGTGGCAACAATATCCAGTGTTTTTTTAGTTTTTGTGGAATACGCGCCCGACAAGTAAAATGCGTCCGAGCTTGAATATTAACAAAGAACGGGAAATCGATTTTAATTGCCATACTACCAGCAAAACTCAAAACTGCTGGGGGGTGAATAGACAATACTCTTATTAGGTCGGAATATCCACACATCTTACAAGCTTGAAATGGGAAAGCAATACCATCTTTTGTAGAAGGTAATCTATGAAATCTCCAAAAAACTTGAGCTTGGGATTCCAAATAGACTCGTTGGATTTGGAACTCTAGGGAGATCTCCAAATACATATGGACAAATTTTTGAATTGACAATACATCTTTTTGAAATAAAGGGCCACAAATCGTCAAATGCTGTGGTAATGACAATGGACAGTCTTTTTTATTTTGAAATCTCACAAATCTCCAAATCTTGACTGGCAATAAGGAACGTTAAAATCTAGGATACTATTTTAGAATTAGGTTGTATTTTTTATTTTTACTCTAGAATAAACAATAATTGCTGAAAAAACTATAAAAGAGACTCATGACCAGAATCAACTAGGCCCAAATCATTCAAACTGGCAATCTTTATTAATAAAAACATAGCCGTTCAAATTTTATTCAGTGTAGGATAATTTTAAAGTAGTAAATCTTTAAATCAAATATGCAAGGTAAAACCACACTATTAGATTATATCTAACAAGCGAAAAAAATAATGAGTGAGAAAACTTTATTGGTTGAGTCTATTACCATAAACACGCGAGAAAGAGAAATTCTAAAAAGAATATTTAAATAAAAGATAAAAAGGGTACAGTCTCCAAATATTGGGAAATTTAAATATCATCCAAACTAATGAGTAAAATACAAGAATTAAATTTTTTGATATTCTTACAATGGACAAGTCAATTCTTAATTTAATAAAAATGAGGAACAGTTCCCACTATTGTACTTTTAAATAGAGACAAATGAATGGGCGGATGCAGATAAATTAAATTGTTGATTAAATTTACCATAAAAGAAAGTAGTTCCCATAAAAAAAAAAGAAGGAGATAATTCTCTCGAATTTATTCTAGTCATGTGAAAATAACTGGTAAGTGGTGTGAGAAGATAGAAGTAAAATTAACCGAAACTAATCAGAAATTACTAAAACCATAAAAGAAAGAGAAAGAGAATATTCTAAAGAATATTTAATAAAAATATCATTCCCAATATTTAATTAATATATACAAAAATAATGAGTGAAATAAATTAATTTTTGATTATTACCATAAAAGTAATTATTATTTAATAAAAATATCATTCCCAATATTTAATTAATATATACAAAAATAATGAGTGAAATAAATTAATTGTTGATTATTACCATAAAAGAAATTATTACCATAAAAGAAAAAGAAAGAGAATATTCGGAAGAATATTTTAAAGAATATTCTAATGAGTAAAATAAATTAATTGTTGATTATTACCATAAAAGAAATTATTACCATAAAAGAAAAAGAAAGAGATTATTAGAAAGAGTATTTTAAAGAATATTCTAATGAGTGAAATAAATTAATTGTTGATTATTGCCATAAAAGAAAGAGAAAGAGAATATTTTAAAGAATATTCTAGGGAATATTCTCTGTGGTGTAATATTTAATGCAATAGGTTGGAGATACAATAGTGTTTTACAGCAAAAATTCCAAAGGGAAAGAGAATATTGTTGATTATTCCCTGAGTGAAATAAATTCTCTGAGTGAAATAAATTCGGTGCAATGGGTTGAAGATGATCTAAGTGTGCCTTTTTCTAAATTAAAAAAAAAAATTCAAAAAAAATTTAAGAATACTTTTTTTCAATGTAAAATTGGGAGGTCAGGCCATTTAAATAACGATTAAATCCCTACACCTCCATCATCCAAAATTCCACCGCTACAGCGACAATACGAAGAAATGACTAACCTCGTGTCATAATTTAAAAGAATTTACACATGATTTCTTCCGGCCATCTCTGCCACCTCCACTACCGGTATAGCTTCTTGTTGCCGTCATCTCCTCCCATCAAGTGTATTGTTTCGGAGGCCTCCGTGATCTAAATACGAGCGGTGGGAACTCCAAAGAACGGATCAACTTAGGCAGGTCCACTCCAGTATTGTCGCCCAGTTGCCTGCCGCTGGGCAGGTCGATGGTAGGGGTTGTGAAAATCCACAAATCTCTAAAGGTTGAATAGACGATACATCTTTTTGAATAATCCACAAATCTCAAAAGCTTGAATGGACAATACATCTTTTTGAATAATCCACAAATCTGAAAAGCTTGAATGGACAATATATCTTTTTGAATAAGCCACAATTCTTAAAATCTTGAATGGACAATACATCTTTTTGAAATAAGCCACAAATCTCAAAAGTTTGAATTGACAATACATCTTTTTGAAATAAGCCACAAATCTCAAAAGCTTGAATGCACGATACATCTTTTTGAATAATCCACAAATCTCAAAAGCTTGAATGGACAATACATCTTTTTTTTTTAAATAAGCCACAGATCTCAAAATCTTGAATGGACAATAAATCTTTGTATGATTATTATTTTTTATTTAAATAGTATTTTTTCAACTATAAAAGCTCATACCAAATCAACTTCACCAATCATTCAGCTAATATATGATTAAATAAATGCATTAATTTATTAAATTAGTATAATTTTCAAAAGTAATTATTATTTAATAAAAATATATCTCAATAATTAATAATATATACAAAAAAAAATGAGTGAAATAAATTAATTGTTGATATTACCATAAAGTAATTATATTTAATAAAATATCATTCTAATATTTAATTGATATATACAAAAATAATAAGTGAAATAAATATAAATTAATGTTGATTATTACCAAAAGAAAGAGAAAGAGAATTTCCAAGGAATATATATATTATGTGTATACGTTTTCTGATGAAAATAAGAGAATGGGTTTTATAGAAAGTGTATTCTAAAAACAGGTTTTGCAGGTTTTATGGATTTTTCACGCGGCAACGTCTTGGTCACCGAGTTTAACGGGTGGCCTGGATTCATGGGATAAGGAGGGTCAGGAGGGTTGTGTAATGGGTATGTTGTTTACGCCGACATGAGAAGATGCGCTAGCACTCTAGATGTTATCATGGGTTATGTTGTAACTGTAAACCGCCGTATTATCCGAGCCTAATGTATGAAATTTACCTTTTCATGTAATTTCTTTTTTGAATGGAAGGGTAAAATGGTCAATTTACATGTATTTTGAGAGGTGGCCATTATAAAGTGTAAGCGGTGAGTCATTGAAGAGAAATGAGGTGTAGATGGAAAAATTATGATATGTTAATGGCAATAAACGTAACGGCAAGGTTATAATGGTCTTTTATACAAATCCATATGATTAAGTATCCATAAAAGCCACTAATCCAAGCATTTTTTTATTCTCAATTTTTCATAGGATTTCAAGTTGATTTCAAAGGATCTCACCATCCACACTTAAGAACTTCAATTTCAGGGTTTAAGGTGAGTTTCAAAACCATAGTTGTTTGTACTTTAGTTAAAGAGAAATCATAAGTGGTTTATGTATAAGGTAGAAAGAGTGAACCTTTGGTGGGTAAGGAGTGTGTCTTTGTGCTTTGATACTAAGGTAAGGAAAAAAATCTCCTCTATGACTACAATTGATAACACCCGTGGTTATGAAGCTATATTTTTTGACTCGTACAATGGACTTACTATAGTTTAGAAATTAAATTAAAAAAATATTTTTAAACTACAAGTTTATTATTTAAATAGGATTTTAAAATAAACTTCTTCCTAGGCATGTGTTTTAGGTTATTAATGGCCAAGGGATACTAGGAAATACCTCGGCTAGGGAGGGTTTTACAGTGGTATCAGAGCGCGAATTTTGGGTGGTAAGATGATGTTTTGATTGAATGTTTATAGTTATTATATTTAATTGATGTGGTAATGGTGTTGTAAGTAACGGAAGTATCATCCTACGCGTCCCAAGATAATCTCTCCAGCTGATGTGCTAAGTATTTCTTTACTGCTTAGTGTAATAGAATTAGCTACATCGATTGAAATTTGTGTGAGTAAAGGGTATGGCTACAAGGCGTTCATGAAAGGTTATCGAGGGCAAGGAGAATGTCAATGAAGAGGGCACAGTGAGCGTAGCACCGACTATCAATGCGCCCGTAATAGTGGACAACCTACGTCTACCCAAAATGCTTCTATTTGGATGAGGCTGCAATCAACAGGATGATTCAGGCAGCCATTACTGAGGCGTTAGGAGGGTTATCCCGGAGAGTATAAGTAAACAAGTGAACACAAATCTCAGCTCCAATAGTTCAGTCTCAGCTCCAAATACCAGTTCACCTACAGTAACACAGACCAATTATGCCGATTGGTGTGCTACACTTCTAGACAAGTGGAACCAATCATAATCTTCTCAAAAGCACAACCTCGGAGTTCAGTGGTTCAAACGATCCGCAATGACAAAGGAGTGGGTAAAGATGGTCGAATGGGCAATGGCCTGTTTCCTATGGAGTGACCAGGAAAAATTCGCTATGCCTCCATTTGTTGAGAGGAGATGCCGGGGTTGGTGGAAGCTAATGCGGCAACCTATGTGACGAGTGCTTTCTTGGGAATGAATTCAAAAGGCTATTTGAAGTAGAATACTGTCGAAGGACATGTTATCTATGAAGACTCAAGAGTCACGGAATTGAAGCAGGATAATATGACTGTTAGAGAGTATGCTACATGGGAATTGAAGAAAAACATTTGGATGTGCTTCAGTATTTTCTGTCATCACTTGAGTTTCAGACCTTGGATGTGCTGATTCTTGAACACACAAAAGATAATGAAAGGGTTTACAATTCATATGTTTAACACTTTCCATATCTAGACTCATCATGCTCAAATTTGGCCCGAAAAATCTTCCCACGTGAAACCTACATCAGATGTAAAAATAAAATGACGTGTTTTGGCTGCTAGGGCTTCATCCTTAAGTAAGAGAGTTATAATTAGAGTGAAAGGAAGAGAAAGGGGGCTTGGTTCGTCAGGTGTGGGAGGCAGCTCATGGAAGGAGAAGATTATTGAAGATTTGGGCTTCAAATTAGAGAAGATTTCTCCATCTTTTGCTTGTTTTTCAATGATGAATCTTGATTCAGTTTGTTTTTGTTATTTTATTTCGTTTTTGAGTATGAACTGAGTTGTTTAGCTAGGGTTTGATGTAACCTTGATACAATGATTCAAATTTATATGAATTGAATTACTTTGAGTTTTAATTTCATGATTGAGTGTTTATCTCTTTGCTTAATGACTTTTGGATGCTTGATCATCATTCAAATGTGTGTTGTTCACAATGAGACTGAGAAGTGATTTGTGATTGTGCCTCTTAGGATAAATACCTTAGATTAAGCAAACGCTAGAGATAGGTTTAGCGATCTATGAAATCTAGATAGAATTCCATAAAGCTTAAAAGACTTTGAACTATTAATCTTCATTTTGTTGGGTGCGGAAGCTTAATAGGGATAAGTAGGGGAATGTAGCCTGAGAAGGTATGTTTTACAACTTAGGGAATTCGATTTTCAATCAAGGAATTAGAACTTGGGTAATAGATTCTATGAATTGGATTAGCGGATCTAGGTGAAATCAACACCCAAGCATTTTTAGCATTGTTTAAGTAGTTAAGTTGTTGGGTTTTGCTTTAATTTCATTATCATTCATTTCTATTTTGTTAATTTGTATTAGTTTGTTAATTTTCCATCAATCCAATTTATTGTTGCTTCAATTAGGACCTAAACTAGAGAAATCGGTACTTAGAAACACTATCCTCGTGGGAACGATACTCACTCATCACTTTATTACTTTGTGCGACTAGTGCACTTGCTACATTTGCATGTTTATGAAATCACGCATCAACGATCGCAGTGGCGATGCTTTATATCGCCGCGGCGAGCACTGGTTTCGTCACTAGCATGAGCATGAACAACGCTCGCTGCGGCAATGGGTTATATCGCCGCGACGAGCATACACAGATCTATAACTCCGGATCTGTTCATATAGTAACCATATACACTTTAAACAGATTTTGCAATCAATCAAACACATTGATCTNTTAAAGCAGAATACCGGTTGGCGGACATGTTATCCGTGAAGACTCAAGAGTTCACGGAATTGAAGTAGGGTAATATGACTTTTAGAGAGTATGCTACAATGTTTAACTCCTTAGCCCGTTTTGCTCCTACTATGGTGAGTACTCAATAGTGTCGGTTAGAGAGATTTGTTAATGGATTGCACCCAAAAATTGCCCAGATTTTTATAGCCGGTGGTCAGCCTCCCCAAACCTATAGTGAGGCTTGGGAACGGGCATTAAGAGCAGAGATTTATGTGAATAAGGAGAGGTAGATGAAGAACCCCAAGTTGGTGATTGGTAGTTCTAGTTCGGGCTAGACAGCAGTTCAGAAAGTTGAAGTAGGGAATTCCACTCAGGTCTCAGAGGACAAAGGTAAAAGAAAGTTTTAGCAAGGATTTCAAAAGAAGGGTGGCAAGTATAAGAGGACTCCACAGCAACAACAAAAAAGGAATAATCTTCCCCATTGTCAAAAATGTGGGAGGCAGCATAAAGGGAATTATCTAATAGGGACCAATGTGTATTTCAAATGTAAACAATCGGGACACATGGCAAAGGACTGTAAAGTTACTCAGGCTACTTCCTTTCAGACTGTTAGAGGTTCAACTGTAAACAACCGGGACGTATGGTAAAGGACTATAAATTAATTGTTGATTATTACTATAAAAGAAAGAGAAAGAGAATATTCTAAAGAATATTTAATAAAAATATCATTCCCAATTTTTAATTAATAATACAAAAATAATGAGTGAAATAAATTAATTGTTGATTATTACCATAAAAAAAATTATTGCCATAAAAGAAAGAGAAAGAGAATATTCTAAGGAATATATATATAGATATTATGTGTATACGGTTCATGATGAAAATAAAAGAATGGTTTTATAGAAAGTGTATTCTAAAAATAGGTTTTGCAGGTTTTACAGATTTTCACGTGGCACGTCTTGGTCACCTGAGTCTAACGGGAGTGCCTGGATTCCATGGGATAAGGAGGGTTAGGATGGGTTGTGTCATGCGTATGTTGTTTGCTCCGACACGACAAGATGCGCTAGCCACTCTAGATGTTGTCATGTGTATGTTGTTTAACTTTGAGCATGAAGCTTTTAACTTAATTAGGCAAGGCAGATTGGTTGTACCTGCTATCCGGCATATTACATGATTAAATTCCTAAACATTCGAATATCAGATGTACTATTCCTTCCTCTCTCTTTTCATTTATGTGTTACCCTATAAGCAATTTTTTAAAAAAAAATTTCTCTTGCAAAAACAGTTCATATTACATCAATATTTCTCTTTCCTGTGAATAACTTTTGAGTTTCATATCATTATATACCTAACAGATAGTGTCAATTAACCTAGATTACATAAACTTGATGTTAAGCTCCTACATTTGACTTATAACGGACTTAGAAACTCATTTTAAATACTTGTTTTTTAATTATCTCTCTAGGTGACCACTCAGCAGGGTGGCAACAAAAAAAATTTGCCAGGCAACAGGTGTGTTCAGATTTGTTTCTTCATATATATGAATGGGCATCTCTAGATTTTTCTTTTGATTGTGTTTTTTCAAAAGCTTTCACTTACGACTCCAATTTAAATACCTTTGTTTAATCTCTGTAGGTGAACACACAAGGTACGCACAACATACATTTTCCTGCATGCAAGTGAATCAGTATTTACAAAGTTTTTTTCCGTGTATTGAACGGGCATCTCCGATTATTTCTTTTGTTTTTTTTTTTTTTCTCCTGTCCTCTCTAGATGATCGTCTGCAGGAATTAGCAGCATCCTACGACGCTGGACGTGCATGCCAAAACATTTACTTAATTATGAACTAAAGGAGCTCAATAATTTCTCCAATACAAAGTACTTGTGAGGTGCTTTTTGGCATTGTCTATAAAGGTCCTTTGAGATGGGCACTTGTTTCTATCGACAAAAGCAAGGAGCTAATGGGAGACTGAGGAGCAAGAATTTTGAAAGAGATAGAACATAATTAGTCGGTATCCACCACGATATCTTGTGCATCTGTCGGTATAGTCGCCATTCGAGATAGCTAGAGAAGGCCTTGTGTATGATTTCGTTCAAAAAATCTCTAACTCCAGTTTACATAGTATGTCCTTCTGTGACTAATGTCCTTATGGTTAAAAAACTTAAATTAGAGAAATTGGTGACTAATATTTCTGAATTCATTGCTTTTCTAAAGAATATAATCATATATATTATATGGAATACTTGATTTATTAAGTGATTTTAGCATGTGTCACAGCTTTTTGGACTTTTAGTGTGCCACTTTGTTCACTGTGATCAAGCCATGGGCCGAATATACAGTGTTTCGTTATAACTGCTTTATAATGAAATCCAACTGATTATGGTAGTCTAGACAATGTTCCATAACCCTAACCATATTAATGTTAAACTCAATGAACATTTTCTAATCGTATGAATCAGTGTCGTAAAACTCCTCTCTTCGTCATCCTAATCCCAATTAAGAATGGTTCATGGTATGTCAAACCCTTACCTTTGATCTTTAATCGATTGGTCAATCGATACATGGAACTCGTCAACATGAAACTCTCCTTCCTCTAACATCACTTATACTCTGGCGAAAGATTTCCCTTTTTCCAATCGTTTATTGACCAATTGTCGTCTAGACTCGAGATTTGACTATTTTGAGTTATGCATTCCCATCTTTGACCATACTGTTTTCCCTCGGCAAAGTAATACATATGAACAAACTGCTTATTACATAGGTGTTTGTACAGCACAAATCACACCACTTTGGTGCAATGGTTATGAGATGAATCTAGTGTGCCTCTTTTCTAAATTAAAAAAAACATTCAAAAATAAATTTCGGAGTATTTTTTTAAATGTAAAGTGGGAGGTTCTGGCCATTTAAATAACGATTAAATGCCTACCCCTCCATCAATCCAAACTTCCATCCGCTACAGCACAAGGAACAATAAATGGGACTAACCTCGTGTTTATATTTAAAAGAATTTTACCATGATTTCTTCCGGCCATCCTCCGCCACCTCCACTACACGGCACCAGGTTCTCTTGCTGCCAGCCCACCGTCCTCCATCAACGTATACTGTTTCGAACCCTCCACGTCCATAATGCGGTCCTGACGAGAAAACTCCAAAGAACGTGGATTCGACTCAGGTACGGTCTGCTTCCAGGTATCATCCTAGTTGCCTGCCTACCGGCAGGTTTGTATAGGGTGGTGTATAAGCAGCAAATCTCTAAACTTGAATCACAATACCTTTTTTACATAATCCACAATGCGTCAAAAGCTTGATGGACAAGACATCTTTTGAGTAATCACAAATCTAAAAGCTTGATGACATATACTTTTTTGAATAGCCACAACTTCAAAAGCGTAATGGACATCATCTTTTTGACATAATCCAAATTCAAAAGTTTGATTGACAATACACTTTTTGAACTAGCCACAAATCTCAAAAGTTTGAATTGACAATACATATCTTTGTAAAATAATCCACAAAGCTCAAAGATCTTGAACTGCAACGATCAATCTGTTTGAATAATCCACAAATCTCAAAGCTTGAATGGACAGTACAATCTTTTTGAAATACCACATCTCAAAGCTTGAATGTCACAATACTCTTTTTGTTAATTATTTTTTTTTTACTAGACTATGTATTTTCTTCAACTATAAAGCTCATACCAATCATCAACTTAATCATAATGATCTAGTTACATATGCTTATTTTATTAAATTGTATAATTTTCAAAGTATTATTATTTTCAGAAAAAATATAATTCCATATTTAATTAATATATACAAAAATAATAATGAAATAAATAATTGTTGATTATTAACCATAAAAGAAACAGAAAGAAGATATTCTACTTGATGAATATAATTCAGTTGTTGATTAGTACCATAAAGAAAGCGAGAGAGATATTCAAAGAAGATTCTAAAATAGCCCATATTTAATTATATATACAAAAGAATAAGTAAATAAATTAATTGTTTGATTATTACCATAAGAGAATATGTTACAAAATGTAATTATTATTTATAAAATATTCTTCCTAATATTTAATTAATGTATACAAAAATAATAAGTGAAATAAATTAATTGTTGATTATTTCCATAAAAGAAATTATCACCATAAAAGAAAGAGAAAGAGAATATTCTAAGGAATATATATATAGGAGGGGCGAGGAGAATGTCAATGAGTAAAGGGTATGGCTACGATGCTTTCATGAAAGGTTAATAGGAGGGGCGAGGAGAATGTCAATGAAGAGGGCACTAGTGAGCCAGTAGCATCAACTATCAATGTGCCCTCTAATAGTGGACCACCGACGTCTACCCAAAATGCTTCTGTTTTGGATGAGGCTGCAATCAACAAGATGATTTAGCCAGCCATTCGAAGGCCTTTAGAAGGAATGTGAAAGGAAAAGGACATGAGGATGTCTTTGCCGCCTTCACCAGCGGGGCCAATAAAAGGCCCAAAAAGCAACCAAAGAAAGGTCCAAAAGTTGGACCCAAGAATATGAGCTTCAAAAAGCCAGTGGTGAAGGCAGAGAAGGCCAATGTAAAGGGAAAATGTTTCCACTATGGAGAAGATGGACACTGGAAGAGGAACTATCCTCAATACCTGAACAGTCTGAGGAAAGGCAAAGGAAAACCAGGTACGAACCAATGTCTTATGATTGAATATGAATTAAGTGTTAATTCAGATAGTCATTCCTATCTTGGAGAGTATAAGTGAAAACCAGGTACGAACCAATGTCTTATGATTGAATATGAATTAAGTGTTAATTCAGATAGTCATCCCTATCCCGGAGATTATCAGTAACCAAGTGAATTAACACTTATACTCTCCATGATAGGAATGACTATCTGACACTTAATTCATATTCAATCATAAGACATTGGTTCGTACCTAGTTTTCCTTCGCCTTTCCTCAGACTGTTCAGGTATTGAGGACAGTTCCTCTTCTAGTGTCCCTCTTCTCCACAGTGGAAACATTTTCCCTTTGCATTGGTCCTCTCTGCCTTCACCATTGGCTTTTTGAAGCTCTTATTCTTGGGTCCAAAATTTGGACCTTCCTTTGGTTGCTCTTTTTGGCCTCTTATTGGCCCTGCTAGTGAAGGCGGCAAAGACATCCTCATGTCCTTTCCCTTTCACATTCCCCCTAAAGGCCTTAGTAATGGCTGCCTGAATCATCTTGTTGATTGCAGCCTCATCCAAAACAAAAGCATTTTGGGTAGACGTAAGTGGTCCACTATTAGGCGACACATTAATAGTCGGTGCTACTGGCTCACTAGTGCCCTCTTCATTGACATTCTCCGCGCCCCTCCTCATTATGGAATCATGAATGTGGGTTTAAAAAACTAATATAAGTAGCGCAATTAATATTATTTCATTAATTTCTTTGTTTGACTATTTGACCATTGATAAAGTATCAAACTTCATACCATTGAAAAGAATAGAATCAATGAGGGAATATTAAAGGGCAAATATATAATGGTCAGGGGAGCGCAGGAGATTTCCTTCTTTCACTTTCTTCAATGTGTTAGTTTAATCATAGGGAGCATGTCAAATGAGGTAAAGGGTTCTCTCTCTCCTCTCCCTCTTTCTTCCCCTTCTTCTATGGCTTTTCCATACGATTGCGGTCACGCATTTCCACTACGGTTATTTAAGGATCGTGTTGATTTGTTCGTATGGAGATTGATTATTACCATAAGAGAAATTATTACCACAAAAGTAATTATTATTTAATAAAAATATCATTCCTAATATTTAATTAATGTATACAAAATTAATAAGTTAAATAAATTAATTGTTTATTATTTCCATAAAAGAAATTATTACCATAAAAGAAAGAGAAAGAGAATATTCTAGGGAATATATATATAAGAGGGGCAAGGAGAATGTCAATGAGTAAAGGGTATGGCTATGATGTGTTCACGAAAGGTTAATAGGAGGGGCGAGGAGAATGTCAATGAAGAGGGCACTAGTGAGCCAATAGCATCGACTATCAATGCGCCCCCTAATAGTGGACCACCTACATCTACCCAAAATGCTTCTGTTTTGGATGAGGCTACAATCAACAAGATGATTTAGGCAGCCATTACTAAGGCCTTTAGGAAGAATGTGAAAGGAAAAGGACATGAGGATGTCTTTGCCGCTTTCACTAGCAGGGCCAATAAAAGGCCTAAAAAGCAACCAAAGAAAGGTCCAAAAGTTGGACCCAAGAATAAGAGCTTCAAAAAGCCAGCGGCGTAGGCAGAGAAGGCCAATGCAAAGGGAAAATGTTTCCACTGTGGAGAAGATGGACACTGGAAGAGGAACTATCCTCAATACCTGAAGAGTTTGAGGAAAGGCAATAGAAAACCAGGTGCGAACCAATGTCTTATGATTGAATATGAATTAAGTGTTAATTCATATAGTCATTCCTATCTCGGAGAGTATAAGTAACCAAGTGAATTAACACTTATACTCTTCATGATAGGAATGACTATCTGAATTAACCCTTAATTCATATTCAATCATAAGAAATTAGTTCGTACCTGGTTTTCCTTTACCTTTCCTCAGACTGTTCAGGTATTGAGGACAGTTCCTCTTTTAGTGTCCATCTTCTCCATAGTAGAAACATTTTCCCTTTGCATTTGTCTTCTCTGCCTTCACCGTTGGCTTTTTGAAGCTCTTATTCTTGGGTCCAAATTTTGGACCTTTCTTTGGTTGCTTTTTGGGCCTTTTATTGTCCTTGTTGGTGAAGGCGGCAAAGACATCCTCATGTCCTTTCCCTTTCACATTCCCCCTAAAGGCCTTAGTAATGGCTGCCTGAATCATCTTGTTGATTGCAGCCTCATCCAAAACAGAAGCATTTTGGGTAGACGTAGGTGGTCCACTATTAGGNTCCCACTTCAAAGTCTCCCCAATTGGTGCCTTGTGACATGTCGTCAAATTCTCTAAACATAAATGATGAAAATATTGGGGGTAGTTCAGCTCAACGACCCATTGGGGTGAAGAAAGCAAAATTTAAAAGGAAAAATGATAAAGAAGCTTTAAACGGTTTTGAAACTATTCAACAAAAAAATTGACAGCTCACTGCTATTTTCAATCGGGGCAACTCAGCTAGGGCACAAAATTACGAAATCCAAATGAAAAAATTGGCTTTGGTAGAATACCGAGAAGATAACAAAATTTTATTCAAGGATTTGAAATCCATAACCGACCCCCATGAACCATTCCTAATTGGGATTAGATGACAGAGCAATTTTACTACACAATACGTACGATCAGAAATGGTTCATTGGAGTTTACACTTCATTGTAGTTTAGGGGTTATGGAACATTGCTAGACGTCTACCATAATCAGTGGGAGTTTCGATTATAAGGAGTTATAACAAAACATATATTAGGCCCATGGCTAGATCATAGTAAACCAAAATGGTCACACTTAAAAATGCTCAAAATGCTGTGACACTTTCTAAATCCACATTAATAAATGCGGTAATTCCCATATAATTTATACGATTATTAGAAGCGAATGAATTCAAAAATATTAATCATCAATTTCTCTAATTTTAATTTTTTAACCATAAGTGACATCTAATCATAGAAGGACATACTATGTAAATGGAAGTGCGGGATTTTGTTGGAAACAAACTCATACACTAGAATTCTCTTAGCCTCCCGAATGCACTATCCAACAAGATGTACAAGATATTCGTGGTGAATACCACTAATGATTTCTATCTCTTTACGAAATTCTTGCTCCTCCAGTCTCCATTCATCTCTTTGCTTTTTTATAGCAACAAGTTCCCATCTCGAAGGACTCCTTTACCGACAATGCCAAAAGCACCTTCACCAAGTACTTTGTCTTTGGAGAAATTATTTGCAGCCTCCGTTAATTCATAATATGTAAATATTTCAGCACTACACAATCAGAGGGTCGTGGATGCTGCCTAATTGCTGCAAACGATCCATCTAGGGTGACAAGAGAAAAAAAACAAAAGAAATAATTAGGAGATGCCCGTTAACATATATGGAAAAAAACTATTGTAAATTACTTGATTCACTTGCTGCAGGAAAATGTTATTGTTGCCTATCTTGTTACGTGTCACAGAGATTAAAAAAGAGTATTTAAATTGAGTTCGTAAGTGAAGCTTAAAAAAAACAAATCAAAAGAAATAATCCAGGCGCTCCCATTAGACTTAGGTGACCGAGATGTGCCACGTGGAAATCCGTAAAACCTGCAAAATTAAATATTAGGAATGATATTTTCATTAAATAACAATCACTTTTATGGTAACAATCAACAATTAATTTAATTCACTCAATAGAATATTCTCTTTCTTTTTCTTTTATGGTGATAATTTCTTTTATGGTAATAATCAACAATTAATTTATTTCACTCATTATTTTTGTATATATTAATTAAATATTGGGAATGATATTTTTATTAAATATTCTTTAGAATATTCTCTTTCTCTTTCTTTTATGGTAATAATTTCTTTTATGGTAATAATCAACAATTCATTTATTTCACTCATTAGAATATTCTCTTTCTTTTTCTTTTATGGTGATAATTTCTTTTATGGTAATAATCAACAATTAATTTATTTCACTCATTATTTTTGTATATATTAATTAAATATTGGGAATGATATTTTTATTAAATAATAATTACTTTGAAAATTATACTAATTTAATAAAATTAAGCATTTATTTAATCATATATTTGTTGAATGATTTGGAAGTTGATTTGGTATGAGCTTTTATAGTTGAAGAAAATACTATTCTATATAAAAAATAATATTTCAAAAATATGTATTGTCCATTCAAGCTTTTGAGATTTGTGGCTTATCAAAAAGATGTATTGTCCATTCAAGCTTTTGAGATTTGTGGATTATTCAAAAAGATGTATCGTGCATTCAAGCTTTTGAGATTTGTGGCTTATTTCAAAAAGATGTATTGTCAATTCAAACTTTTGAGATTTGTGGCTTATTTCAAAAAGATGTATTGTCCATTCAAGCTTTTGAGATTTGTGGATTATTCAAAAAGATGTATCATGCATTCAAGCTTTTGAGATTTGTGGCTTATTTCAAAAAGATGTATTGTCAATTCAAACTTTTGAGATTTGTGGCTTATTTCAAAAAGATGTATTGTCCATTCAAGCTTTTGAGATTTGTGGCTTATTCAAAAAGATATATTGTCCATTCAAGCTTTTTAGATTTGTGGATTATTCAAAAAGATTTATTATCCATTCAAGCTTTTGAGATTTGTAGATTATTCAAAAAGATGTATAATGCATTCAAGCTTTAGAGATTTGTGGCTTATCACAAACCCTACCACCGACTTGCCCGGCGGCAGGCAACTAGTCGACAATACTGGAGCAGAACCGCCTGAGTCGATCCTTTCTTTGGAGTTCTAGCCCACCGCATTTAGATTGCAGAGGCACCCAAACAGTACACTTGATGGGAGGAGATGGCGGCAGTAGGAAGCTGTGCTGATAGTGGAGGTGGTGCAGATGGCCGGAACAAATCATGTGTAAATTCTTTTAAATTATGAACACAAGGTTAGTCATTTCTTCATATAGTCGTTGTAGCGGTGGAATTTTGAATGATGGAGATGTAGGGATTTAATCGTTATTTAAATGGCCAGACCTCCCAATTTTACATTTAAAAAAATATCCTGAAATTTTTTTTTGCATTTAGAAAAGAGGCACACCTAGATCATCTTCAACCCATTGCACCAAATTGGTGCAAGTTTCATACCAAATTGGTGTGATTGTTGCTGTAAAAGACTATTGTAATAAGCCAGTTTGTTCATATGTTATTCATGTGCAAGGACAAGTGACGGTCAAGATAGGATTCGTTAACTCAAAATAGTCCAATCTTGAGTTCCTAGACGAATGTCAATAAACATTGGAAAAGGAAAATATCTGGCCAAAGTATAATGAATGTCAGATGAAAGGTAGTTTTATGTTGACGAGTTCCATTGTATCGATTGACAATTCAATTAAAGATTAAGTTAAGGGTTTTGATATACCATGAACCTAATTGGGATTAGATGATAGAAGGATTTTACTACACGATACATACGATTAGAAATGGTTCATTGGAGTTTACACTTACATTATGGTTTAGGGGTTATGGAACATTGCTAGACGTCTACCATAATCAGCGGGAGTTTTGATTATAAAGAGTTATAACGAAACATATATTAGGCCCATGGGTAGATCACAGTGAACCAAAATGGTCACACTTTAAATTGCAGAAAATGCTATGTACTTTCTAAATCGACATTAATAAATCCAGTACCTCCTATATAATATATACGATTATTATTCAGAAGCGAATGAATTCAGAAATATTAATCACCAATTTCTCTAATTTTAATTTTTTAACCATAAGTGACATCTNATTCTATTCTAGATAAAAAATAATAATTCAAAAACATATATTGTCCGGGCTGCCTGGCGGCAGGCAACCGGTCAATGATACTGGAGCAGACCCGCCTGAGTCGATCCGTTCTTTGGAGTTCCAGCCCCCCACATTTAGATCGCGGAGGCCCTGATACAGTACACTTCATGGGAGGAGATGGCGGCAGTAGGAAGCTGTGTCGATTGTCAAGGTGGCGGAGAAGGCCGAAACAAATCATGTGTAAATTCTTTTAAATTATGAACACGAGGTTAGTCATTTCTACATATTGTCGCTGTAGCGGTGGAATTTTGGATGATGGAGGCGTAGGGAATTAATCGTTATTTAAATGGCCGGACCTCCCAATTTTACATTTAAAAAAATATCTTGAAATTTTTTTTTGAATTTTTTTTGAATTTAGAAAAGAGGCACACTTAGATCATCTTCAACCCATTGCACCAAATTGGTACAAGTTTCACACCAAATTGGTGTGATTGTTGCTGTAAAAGACTATTGTAATAAGCCAGTTTGTTCATATGTTATCCATGTGCAAGGACAAGTGACGGTCAAGATGGGATCCGTTAACTCAAAATAGTCCAATCTCGAGTTCCTAGACGAATGTCAATAAACATTGGAAAAGGAAAATATCTGGCCAGAGTATAATGAATGTCAGATAAAAGGTAGTTTCATGTTGACGAGTTCCATTGTATCGATTGACAATTCGATTAAAGATTAAGTTAAGGATTTTGACATACCATGAACCTAATTGGGATTAGATGACAGAGGGATTTTACTGCACGATACGTATGATTAGAAATGTTTCATTGGAGTTTACACTTCATTATGGTTTAGGGGTTATGGAACATTGCTAGACGTCTGCCATAATCAGTGGGAGTTTCGATTATAAAGATTTATAACGAAACATATATTAGGCCCATGGCTAGATCACAGAGAACCAAAATGGTCACACTTTAAATTGCACAAAAAGCTGTGACACTTTCTAAATCCAAATTAATAAATCCAGTACTTCCTATATAATATATACAATTATTATTCAGAAGCGAATGAATTCAGAAATATTAATCACCAATTTCTCTAATTTTAATTTTTTAACCATAAGTGACATCTAATCACAGAAGGACATCCTATGTAAATGGAAGTGTAGGATTTTGTTTGAAACAAACTCATACACAAGCATTCTCTTAGTCTCCCGAATGCACTATCCAACAAGATGTACAAGATATTCGTGGTGGATACCACTAATGATTTCTATCTCTTTCCGAATTTCTTGCTCCTCTAGTCTCCATTCAGCTCTTTGCTTTTTTTATAGCAACAAATTCCCATCTCGAAGGACTCCTTTATAGACAATGCCAAAAGAACATTCACCAGGAACTTTGTGTTTGGAGAAATTATTTGCAGCCTCCTTTAGTTCATGATAAGTAAATGTTGGCACTGCGCGGTCAGTAGGCCGTGGATGCTGCCTAATTCCTGCAGACGATCCATCTAAAGGGACAGGAGGAAAAAAGCAAAAGAAATAATCAGGAGATGCCCGTTCACATATGCAGAAAACAACTATTGTAAATTACTTGATTCACTTGCTGCAAGAAACTATTATTGTTGCCTATCTTGTTGCGTGTCACCTACAAAGATTAAAAAAGAGTATTTGAATTGAGTTCGTAAGTGAAGCTTGAAAAAACCAAATCAAAAGAAATAATCAGGATGATTATTTACACCATTATTATGAAATCCTTGTGAACTACTGGGACCAGTGCGGGATTTGTGTTCACTTGTTGAATTATACTCTCCCGGTATAACCCTCCTAAAGGCATCAGTAATGGCTGCCTGAATCACCCTCTTGATGCAGATCACCAAATAGAAGAAGCATTTGGGTAGGTTAGCGAGCCAAACTATAGGGGGTGGTATGATAGGCCCGTGCTATGGATCATTAAAAAGGGTTTAAACTTATAAGATTTAAACACATGTGGGTAAAATATAATTATGTTTTTAAATTTTGAAATTTGAAAACGACCCCACCCTTCAAACTGCTTAATCGAGCCATATACCCAAAAAAGACGAAAAACACATTTCGTTTCTCCATTTTTGGCGACGAAGTGCCTAATTTGACAAAATATTGATCCTAAAGCTTCCTTACACAAAACCATGGCTTATATTCATAAAGAAGAGGAAAAACTACCCCACTCCGAATTCTAGACTCTGGCGGCGCAGCAAATCAAAGGTTGTCGAAGAAGACGCTTGGTGGATCACCAATGAGAAGATCAGTCATCGAAGAATTCCCTATGCAAGTAATGTTAATTGGGCAATAACATTGCATAGTAGGCATGCTGAAGTCTCCATTGAATATCATGTGTGTGGGGTATTTATAAGAGTGTGCACTAAGACATTAGCATGGATAAATGGTTAGTGAACTATTTATCAAAAATGACGATTACGATGAATCACATGGATGGTCAATGATGCATTAGGATCGTGCTAGTGTACCCATGATCCTTAGACCTGAGACATCAGGTTGGATTCAATAGGATGCATATGGTTCATATGGAGTATAAGCACAGACAGTCACGTCTTGTGTAATAAGCCAGTTTGTTCATATGTTATTTGTGCAGGACAAGTGATGGTCAAGATGGGATCGTTAACTCAAAATAGTCCAATCTCAGTTCCATCAACATGAAAATGGAAAAAAATCGCAGGCATAATGAATGTTAGATGAAAGGTAGTTTCATGTTGACGAGTTCCATTGTATCGATTGACAATTCGATTAAAGATTAAGTTAAGGTTTTGACATACCATGAACCATTCTTAATTGGGATATAGATCAGAAGGATTTATAACAATACGTACGATTGAATGGTTCATTGGAGTTACACTTCATTATGGTTTAGGGGTTTGGAACATTGCTAGAGTCTACCATACAGTGGGAGTTTCGATTATAAAGAGTTATAGAAAACATATATTAGGCCCATGGCTAGATCACTGTAATGACTCTCTTTTAGCTAGTATACTATAAAATAACAGTAAAAACTCATTAAATATATAGAAGGAAACATTTTCCCTTGCATTGGCCTCTCTGCCTTCGCCGCTGGCTTTTTAAGCTCTTATTCTTGGGTCCAACTTTGGACCTTTCTTGGTTTTTTGGGCTTTTAGGCCCTCTGTGTGAAGGCGCAAGACATCCTCATGTCCTTTCCCTTCACATCCTCCTAAAGGCCTTAGTAATGGCTGCCTGAACATCTTGTTGATTGCAGCCTCATCCAAAACAAAGCATTTTGGGTAGACGTAGGTGGTCCACTTAGGGGGCGCATTGATAGTCGATGCTACTGGCTCACTAGTGCCTCTTTCATTGCATTCTCCTCGCCCCTCCTATATATATATCCTTAGACTATATTCTCTCTTTCTTTTATGGAAATAATCAACAATTAATTATTTCATTATTATTTTGATAATTAATTAAATATTAGGAATGTATTTTTATAAATAATAATTATTTTGGTATAATTTTTTTATGGTAATAATCAACAATTAATTTATCACTCTTATTTTTGTATATATTAATTAAATATTTGGAGATGATATTTTATAATATTCTTTAGAATATTCTCCTTCTTTCTTTATGGTAATCAACAATTAATTTATTTCACAGTAGAAATATTCTCTTTCTTTTCTTTTATGGTATAAATCAACCACAATTTATTCACTCATTATTTTTGTATATATTTATTAAATATTGGGAATTATATTTTTATAAATAATAATTACTTTGAAAATTATACTAATTTAATAAAATATAGCATTTATTTAATCATAATTAGTTGAATGATTTGGAAGTTGATTTGGTATGAGCTTTATAGTTGAAGAAAATACTATTCTAGATAAAAAATAATAATCAAAAAGATGTATTGTCCATTCAAGCTTTTGAGATTGTGGCTTATTTCAAAAATGATGTCTTCAAGTTTGGATTGTGATATTCAAAAAGATGTATCGCATTCAAGCTTTGAGATTTGTGGTTATTTCAAAAAGAGTATTGCAATCTTTTGAGATTTGTGGGTTATTTCAAAAGATGTATTGTATCAAACTTTGAGATTGTGTTATTCAAAAAGATGTATGTCCATTCAAGCTTTTGAGATTGTTGGCTTATTCAAAAGATATATGTCCATTCAAGCTTAGATTTGGATTATTCAAAAGATGTATTCTTCAAGCTTTTGGATTTGTGGATTATTCAAAAGATGTATTGTGCATTCAAGCTTTAGAGATTGTGGCTTTCACAACGCCTATACCGACCGGCCCGTCAATGATGCATCATAGGATCGTGCTAGTGTACCACTGATCCTTAGACTTGAGACATCACGGTTGAATTCAACATAGGATGCATATGGTTCATATGGAGTATAAGCACAAGACTAGTCACGTCTTGTGTAATAAGCCAGTTTGTTCATATGTTATTCATGTGCGAGGACAAGTGATGGTCAAGATCAGATCTATTAACTCAAAATAATCCAATCTCGAGTTCCTAGACGAATGTCAATAAACATTGGAAAAGAGAAATCTTTCGCTAGAGTATAATTAATGTTAGATGAAAGGTAGTTTTATGTTGATGAGTTCCATTGTATCGATTGACAATTCGATTAAAGATTAAGTTAAGGGTTTCGACATACCATGAACCATTCTTATTTGGGATTAGGTGACGGAGGGATTTTACTATATGATACGTACGATTAGAAATGGTTCATTAGAGTTTACACTTCATTATGGTTTAAGGGTTATGGAACATTGCTAGACGTCTATCATAATCAGTGGGAGTTTCGATTATAAAAAGTTATAACGAAACATATACTAGGCCCACGGCTAGATCATAGTGAGCCAAAATGGTCACACTAAAAAATGGATAAAATGCTGTTACACTTTCTAAATCCACATTAATAAATCCGCTAATTCCCATATAATGTATACGATTATTAGTCAGAAGCGAATGAATTCAGAAATATTAATCACCACTTTCTCTAATTTTAATTGTTTAACCATAAGTGACATTTATTCACAGAAGGACATACTATGTAAATGGAAGTGCAAGATTTTGTTTGCAACGAACTCATACACAAGCATTCTCTTAGTCTCCCGAATGCACTATCCAAAAATATGTACATGATATTCATGGTGGATACCACTGATGATTTCTATCTCTTTCCGAAATTCTTGCTCCTCCAGTCTCCATTAAGCTCTTTGCTTTTTTATAGCAACAAGTTCCCATCTCAAAGGACTCCTTTATAGACAATGCCAAAAGCACCTTCACCAAGTACTTTGTCTTTGGAGAAATTATTTGTAGCCTCCTTTAGTTCATAATAAGTAAATGTTTTGGCACTGCACGGTCAGAGGGTCGTGGATGCTTCCTATTTCCTGTAGACGATCCATCTAAAGAGACAGGAGAAAAAAAACAAAAGAAATAATCAGGAGATGCCCGTTCACATACACGGAAAACAACTATTGTAAATTACTTGATTCACTTGCTGCAGGAAATTCTTATTGTTGCATGTCACCTAAACAGATTAAAAAATAGTATTTAAATTGAGTTCATAAGTGAAGCCTAAAAAAACCAAATCAAAAGAAATAATTAGGAGATGCCTATTCATATATATAGAAAGCAAATCTGAACACTTACTTGTTGCTTGGAAATTTTTTGTTGCTGACCCTGCTGAGTGCCACCTAGAGAGATTACAAAAAAGTATTTAATCTGAGTTCATAAGTCCAGATTCTCATAAGCTCACAAGTTTGTGTCTTGGACTTAAAACATTCAAATGTGTTTATGTAAAATTGTTATAATTGATTCACTTATGCTTGCTTTAGGTATATAATGATATGAAACTCAAAAGTTAATTTCACAGGGAAGGAGAAATATTGATTAAATATGAAATGTTTATTGCAAGGAGAAATTTTTTTATTAAAAAATTTGGCTCTGCAGGGAACACATAAATGAAAAGGGGAGAGGATAGTATATCTGAATTTGATATATTTTAGGAATTTAATCATTATATGCTGATAGCAGTTACAACCAATCTGCCTTGCCTAATTAAGTTAAATGCCTAATTAAGTTAAAAGCTTCACGCTCAAAGTTAATGTAAAACTGCTCCCTAGCCTTCACTGTAGTTAAAATCAGGTTGTGTAGATGACCTTCCCCAAAGGAGAAACTATCTCCAGCATCTAAGTTAAACCTAGCCTTCTTCTTCCGACAATCTATCAATACTCCTTATTTTCTCAAGAAGTCCATTCCCAAAATCATATCAAAATCAGGCATATAAAAAACAATCAAATCAACATTCAACTCATGCCCATCAATCACTATAGTTTCCCCCATGAACAACTTATCAGCGAAATAATTCTCCCCATTAGGCATCCAGATTTTAACAGCATGTTCCACTTTACTAGGCTCTAAACCTAATCTTTTTATAATACCATATGAGATAAAAGAATGGGTAGCCCCAGAATCAATCAGTACATATAAAGAGGTAGAGTGGAATTGTAACTGACCAGTAACTGCAGATGGATTGGCTTCAGCTTCTTTCTGAGCCACTGAGTAAACTCTGGCAGTCGAACCTCCAACAGTCTGAAGGGAAGTAGCTTGAGTAACTTTACAGTCCTTTGCCATGTGTCCCGGTTGTTTACATTTGAAACACACATTGGTCCCTAATAGACAATTCCCTTTATGCTGCCTCCCACACTTTTGACAATGGGGAAGATTATTCCTTCTCTGTTGTTGCTGTGGAGTCCTCTTATTCTTGCCACCCTTCTTTTGAAATCCTTGCTGAAACTTTCTTTTACCTTTGTATTCCAAGACCTAAGTGGAATTCGCCACTTCAACTTTCTAAACTGATGTCTAGCCCGAACTAGAACTACTTATCACCAACTTGGGGTTCTTCATCTGCCTCTCCTTATTCACATAAATCTCTATTCTTAATGCCTAGTCCCAGGCCTCACTATAAGTCTGAGGAGGCTTACCACCCGCTATAACAATCTTGGCAATTTTTGGGTGCAATCCATTAACAAATCTCTCTAACCGGCACTGTTGAGTACTCACCACAGTAGGAGCAAAACAGACTAAGGAGTTAAACATTGTAGCATACTCACTAACAGTCACATTACCTTGCTTCAATTCCGTGAACTCTTGAGTCTTCATGGATAACATGTCCGCCAACCGGTATTCTACTTCAAATAGCCTTTTGAATTCATTCCAAGAAAGAGCACTCGTCACATAGGTATGCTCCATTAGCTTCCACCATACACGGGCATCTCCTCTCAACAAATAGGAAGCATAGCGGACTTTTTCCTGGTCATTCATGGGGAACAAGGCCATTGCCCGTTTGACAATCTCTAACCACTCCTCTGTCATCGCCGGATCATTTAAACCACTGAACTCTGGAGGTTGGTGCTTTTAAGAAAGATTATAGATTGATTCCACTTGTCTAGAAGGTGTAGCATCCATCGGCATAACTGGTCTGGTTACTAGAGGTGGAATTGGTATTTGGAGTTGAGGCTGAACTACTGGAGTTGAGGGATAAGTGTTCACTTGGTTACTTATACTCTCCGAGATAACCCTCCTAAAGGCCTCAGTAATGGCTGCCTGAATCATCCTATTGATTGCAGCCTTATCCAAAAAAGAAGCATTTTGGGTAGACGTAAGTGGTCCACTATTAGGGGACGTATTGATAGTCGGTGCTACTAGCTCACTAGTGCCCTCTTCATTGACATTCTCCTCGCCCCTCCTATTAAGCTTTCGTGAATGCCTCGAAGAGATACCCTTTACTCACGCAAATTTCAATCAATGTTAGCTAATTCTATTCACTAAGCAAGTAAAGAAAATACTTAGAACAATCGACAGGAAAAAGTATCTTGGGGACGCATAAGGAATGATACATCCATTACTTACAAACACCAATACCAACATCAATTAAATATAAAATAACTATAACAATTCAATCAAAACATCATTTCGAACACCCAAAATCGCGCTCTGATACCAACTGTAAATCCCCTCCCTAGCCGGGTATTTGCTAAGTATCCCTTGGCCATTGAGAACCTAGAAAACGCACGCCTAGGAAAGAAGTTTATTTTAAAANAAAAATTTCTCCTTAAAAACCAGACATTACAACGCCTTAGACCATCTTTAATCCATTGCATCAAATTGGTGTAAATTTCACACTAAATTGGTGTGATTTTTGGTGTGAAATGGTATTACATCTCCAACCCACTGTACCAAATATTACACCAGAAAGAATATTCTTTAAAATATTTCTTAGAATATTCCCTAAAATATTGTCTTTCTTTTTCTTTCATTGTAATAATCAACAATTAATCTATTTCACTCATTATTTTTGTATATATTAATTAAATATTAGGAATTATATTTTTATTAAATAACAATTACTTTGAAAATTATACTAATTTAATAAAATTAAGCATTTATTTAATCAAATAAACATTACAATTAGGTAGCATTTTGTTTAAGGTGATATAAGATTAATCCTATAATCTTTGTTTAATTTTCAAGATTTCCTCGTTTGTTTGTCAAATAATAAAATATTACGTAATCTTTTATTGCAAATAGTATTTACTGTTGGTAATATTGGGGGTAATCAGATTACCTTCCCAATGAGTATTAATATAAGATTACCGAGGTAATCTTGATTTTGACCCTATTTTGCCCTTAATCTTTTATCATTTTGGACACATTTGCCCTCATATGTCTACTAAATAACAATTACCCAGACCCCTTACATTTGAGAATTTAGCTAAAACATTCCCGCCATAAAAAAGTTTAAAAGTTAACAAAATACCCCTAACCACCCAAGACCATTGCCAGCCGCCAGCCACCACCACTGTCCGCTGGCGAAAGTCATCATATCGGCACAAGACCAGCAGGATCTTGTCGGTCGTGTGCTGGTAAGGACGTTATCCATGGCTAGAAACGACCAGATCTGGCCGTTTCACGGCCAAAGATGTGGTCGTGAAATGCCATAGATCTGGCCTTTTCACAGCCACATCTTTGGCCGTGAAACGACCATATTCACAGCTAGATCTAGCCGTGAAACGACTATATTCATGACCAGGTCTAGCCAGATTAGGCCTTACCAGCGCACGATCAGCCAGATCCAGCCGATTGTGCGCCATTACAACGGCTGCCGGCAGTGGTGGCTGAGGGTGAGTATGAGTGATTTTGCTACAAATTAAAATTGTATATGGTTGGGGTGTTTTAGCAAAATTTCAAATATAGGGGGTTAAAAAAATAATTTAAAAAATAATAGAATAAACTAATAATGAAAATAATATTATATTATTATTTAAAAAGGAGGGCAATTTAGTAATCTACATAACATACCCACTCATTTATCCTCCCAACCAAACATATTATTATAACATACTCACCAATTTATTCCAACCGACCAAACACATTTCTCTAAAGATTTCCTAGTAATCTATCTTTCTAGTAATACAACATTCCTCAGTAATATAACATTTCATAAACCAAACACATCCTTAATATAGAAAAACATTACATAATAAAAAAAAAAAAAAAAAAAACAACACAAAAGTAAAATTCTATATTGATAGTAATTTAATTTTTCGAATTAGTATATTCTTCCACTAATGATCAATTAATGCATTTCAAAGAGCATGGTGAGCCTCTATATCCTTGATTTGTCTATGTCGAGCAAGAAAATTTTGAAATCGGACATTTTCATCTACGACAATTTCAACTTCGGGAGTTGGCACTTCCATCTGATTCTCAATTGATGCATCAACATTGTGATCATCCTTGATTATCATGTTGTGCAAATAATACACGCAGTCATTATATCATGTAATACATTTTTTTTCCCAAAAACCTGTCGGTCCTGCCACAATTGGAGAACTTTCATCTGATTCTCAATTGATGCATCAACATTACGATCATCCTTGATTATCATGTTGTGCAAATAATACACGCAGTCATTATATCATGTAATACATTTTTTTTTCCAAAAACGTGTCGGTCCTGCCACAATTGCAAACCGCGATTGGAGAACTCCAAACGCACGTTCCACATCTTTTCTACATCCTTCTCGTTTCATTGCAAATAATTTGTTTTTTGGGACCACGTGGATAATTTCAGTGTCGGAAAATGATGACGCATTAGAAGATGATAAATGAGATGGACCTCCAAAATTGAAATTCATCTTTGTAGATATATTAGTTGAATGAGTTGGTGTGAGCTTTTATAGTTGAAGAAAATACTATTCTAGATAAAAAAAAAAATAATTCAAAAAGATGTATTGTCCATTCAAGCTTTTGAGATTTGTGGCTTATTCAAAAAGATGTATTGTCCATTCAAGCTTTTAAGATTTGTGGCTTATTCAAAAAGATGTATTGTCCATTCAAGCTTTTAAGATTTGTGGCTTATTCAAAAAGATGTATTGTCTATTCAAGCTTTTGAGATTTATGGCTTATTCAAAAAGATATATTGTCCATTCAAGCTTTTGAGATTTGTGGATTATTCAAAAACATGTATTGTCCATTCAAGCTTTTAAAATTTGTGGATTATTCAAAAATATGTATTGTCCATTCAAGCTTTTGAGATTTGTGGCTTATCAAAAATATGTATTGTCCATTCAAGCTTTTGAGATTTGTGGATTATTCAAAAAGATTTATTGTTCATTCAACCTTTTGAGATTTGTGGCTTATTTAAAAAGATGTATTGTCCATTCAAGCTCAAAAAGATGTGTTGTCCATTCAAGCTTTCAATTCAAACTTATGTTATAAAAGAGCATACAACACATTAGTTTTGAACACATCTCTTCTATTTCCTCTTAGAAAGAAAAAAAGCATATATATCTTCTTCATTTGTGTTACAAAATGACTACACAACGAAGTTCTTCGTACACAAATGAAGAAGACATGCATCTATGTCATATTTATCTTGATGTTTCTCAAAACCCGATTTTAGGTATAAACCAACCTAGTGATCCATTCTGATCTCGAGTTGAGCTTAACTACAATAGTTCCAAACCTGTGTTTCTCACTCAAGATCGAAACAAAAGATCTTTGCATTGTCGAATGCAACTAATCTTTAAAGCTATTGGCAAATTGAAGGGATGTGTACGTCAAATTGAAAATATGAATCCAAGTGGTGCTTCTGAGCAAGATATTGTGAGTATTTGTTCCATTTAATTAATTTTTTTTATCAAATTGATTTTAACGTTATATGTAGGGCTGTTAATGAGCCGAGCCGAGTTTTTGGCTTAACGAGCTCGACTCGTGAAAGTATAAAGAATTCAAACCGAGTCCGAGCCGAGCCGAGTCTTTAATTTCCTGACTCGGCTCGACTCGTAAAGAGAAAAAAAGATTTCGAGCCAATAAAAGCATGCAATTTTTTTTTTTAAATTCGGTGTAGATTTTCTCTCGCTCATTTATTACTCTTTCTTTTCTCTCACTCATTTATGACTCTTTCTCTATCACTTCTTTTTTATTGATTTGTTTCTTCTTTTCTCTCTCTCTCCAAACTACAATGGCTCACGGTTTCTCTCTTCTTCTTTTTTTCCCTTTCTTTCTCCTGTTTCCCTTGCTCTCTCCAATCTCCACCAACTCTGAAGTTATTCTCTTCCTCTTCTCTTTTGTTACTTATTACTTTTGGCTTTCTCTTCTTTTCTCTCCCTTTGATGACGCATGTTTTCCCTATTTTCTCTTTCTTTCCTTCTTTCTCCTTTTTTCCTGTTTTCTCTTTCGTTCTTTCATTCTTTATCCTTGTTTCTCCTACACTCTCCACCAACTCTAATTTATTTCCTTCTTTCTCCTTGTTTCCCTACACTCTCCACCAAATCTAACATCGACAACTTCCCTAAAATGGTTTGGTTTGGTTTGGTTTTAGGGGAAAGGATTTAGTCACGTTTTTAAGGATTTTAACATCAGGGTGTTCTTTGTCATTTTTGCAAACTTTTTGTTTTAAAAATTTTAGTTTAATCCCCTATACTTAAAACACCCCTAATAATTCGAGCCTGGCTCGGCTCGCGAGCCTAACGAGTCGAGCTAAGGCAGGCTCGAACTCGGCTCGAACTCTCACAAATCGAGCCAAGCCGGCTCAATTCCAGACAAGGCGAGCCGTTAACGAGCCGTACTCGAACCGAGCTGAGCTGACTCATGAGCAACTCGCCTCGTTGAACAGCCCTAGTTATATGTATATTGTTTTGTAAATGATTCAAGCCAAAATGTTACTAGCACAAGATAAAAGTTACAAGAAAGGGTTCAGATTTGATCATGTCTGGCCTATACTTAAGGATATTGAAAAATTTACAGACAATGTTAACACCGCAAAAGTATTTCAAAGGCAAACCAGTAGGTTTGTATCACAAGAGTCAGAGACTCCCACTTCAAAGTCTCCCAAATTGGTGTCTTGTGACATGTCTTCATATTCTCTAAACATAAATATGAAGATATTGGGGATAGTTCAGCTCAACGACCCATTGGGGTGAAGAAAGCAAAATTTAAAAGGAAAAATGATGAAGAAGTTTCAATTAGTATTGAAACTATTCAAGAAGAAAATTGACAGCTCGTTGCTATTTTCAATCGGGGCAACTCAGCTAGGGCACAAAATTATGAAATCCAAATGAAAAAATTGGCTTTGGCAGAATATCGAGAAGATAACAAAATTTTCTTCAAAGATTTGAATTCCATAACCAATCCAAGCCTACGTGAGTTTTTTTCAAAATGAGCAATCAAGAATTATGTAAAAAAGAGCTCAACAACAAGGTCAATGATCTCAAAATAACTCTAGTTCTTTCCAATATTTTGATGATCTTAGAGAATCCGGAACTAATCTACCAGAATACTAAATTATTATTTTAGTTTATGTTGTATTTTCTTTTAATTTTAGTATTTTTAAATTAGTGTTAAATTTTATTTTGAATTATTTTAGTTTAATATTTGCATTGAATAAAGTTTTATTTTTAATTTTTCATTATTTTTTGAATTATATAATTATCATGAATTTATTATTATAAATATTAATATAAATAATAATCAAATTAACTTAAATACAAATAACAAAATTTAAATAACAAATATATATATTACTGTTTGAACAGTGCCACGCTAAATTGGTGTTCATGAACAGTGCTACACCAAATTTGGCTTGGCACTGTAACTGGGCACCAAATTGGTGCAGAAAATGGCGCTGGATTGGAGGTAAGTTTCACGCTATTTTGGTGTTTTTTTCACCAAAATAGCTTTGGGTTGGAGATGCCATTTGTTGAAGTGAAGCCGCTAAAACACTATCGCATGGTGCTTAAAGTGACTAAGTGATGCGTTGCCGTTTTGGGTTTTCTGCTTGAATGAATCCTAAGCGTTGATTTCATCTGATCCAATGGCTACTCTTCTCCATCTAGTCAACATTATATAAGCAGCCCCCAAACTGCAGTTTTACAATCAGTCTTCTTCTCTCTTTCGTGAATAACGAGTGCTCTCTAAGTTTTTCCATTTTCAGTCCAAAAATCAGTGTAGCTTCAGTGAGTGAGTGATTAGTTCTTAGTCATTCTGTGAGGATTGTTTGTTCTCTCAAAGATTAGAGATACCAGGAAGAGTTTCTCTAGATTAGGAGTTACAAAGTGAGTTTTGGTTGTATATAAGTTAAAGATTGATTGATCTTTGTTCTTATAAATTATAAGTTCTTGATTAATTAGTGCAGTAAGCCCCAAATATTCTGGAGCTCAACGTGAATATAGTCTATCCAATCTTGGATAGGTGAATCACGGTAAAAACCTTGTGTTTGTTCTTGATTGTATTATTGTGTGGATTGCTTTGGCTGTGTGATTGATTAATATTGGAGATTGATTATTAGGCTTGAATCTTAACACCCTTACATCTTCTTACACTATTCATTTATTCTTTCCGTCTTATTCTGCTTCACAGTTATCGCGTCTCTCTCGTGCTTTCCACTTTCCACTTTCATCTTTCTCATATTTGACTTTTAATTGGCCAAGGAGGTGTTATTGTTTAGAAGAAAAAAAACTTACCACATCAATTATACCATAAACCAATAATTAGGGGTGTTTGATTCTGGGTACTCTACACTTTTTGAGGGAACTGGAACCAGAACCGGAACCGACGGTTCCTTAAAATTTGGAACCAGAATCGAAACCGACAGCTCTAATTCCTAGATACTCAAAACCAGAACCTCTAACAACGGTTCCGGTTCCGGTTCCGGTTCTGGGTACCCTGTAAAATTCATGACCCCCCAAAAGTTTTTAAAATGGCCAAAAAAACCCTTAAAAACTTGTAAATACCTCCTACTTGGTACTTGTTAACAAAAATAAAATTACAAATTATAAATTCAAAATTACAAACTCCATTACTTTGTAAAGGTAGATTCTCAAAAGTTAAACCAACTTACTTTAAATATTATGAAATATAAATATAAATATATTCACATTACTTTTTTTACAAAAATTTTCATTAACCCCCCTAATCTTTAATTTTATTTTATATTAGTCTCAGTTCCTGGTTCCTGGCTCTGGTTCTGGTTCCTAACTATAGGAACCTCAACCGCAACCGCAATCGGAATCGGAACCGCACAGTAACGGTTCCAAAAATTTGGAACCGCACAGTAACGGTTCCAAAAATTTGGAACCGGAACCTACCCATTGACGATTGGTTATGGATAGGAACCAGAACCAAACTCAGGGTACCCGTCGGTTTCGGTTTCAGCCGGTTCTTTTGAACACCCCTGCCAATAATGATATTTCAAAATATCATCTTTTTTTTTTTATCAATTAATATAACAATAAAGTTTGGCTCACAATACAATCTTATAAATTTTCTCTAACTGATGTGACAACTTACAATTAGACAAACAAGACTTGTTATTGAATAGGTGAAACTCATTGTAAACTGACACATCAGAGTTATAAGAAAATATTTATAAGATTGAATTATAAGTGTAATATTATCTTAATGATCCATAAAATGTGTATGTATTAATTTGTGAGCCGCTCAAATCTTCTTCCAAAATCAACCCGATCAAGGAAAAGTGGAAAACAGTAAGGATGGCCGAAAAAGAAAACTGGGTTGGCCCATGTTCGATTGTACCGCTCAAAATGTCACCTCACGGCCTCACAAGAATTTTCACAATAACAAAACACAGCCTAAATCCAACTCACTGGCAGTGACCGGATTCCACTTCCAATCCAAATAAATTAATCCAATCCAAATAAATTAATGCAGTCCAAACTAATATAAATAAATTGATCATTTGGTATGAAATACCAAGGCATCCATAGTTTATACTAGTTCAGAAGGTACTGTAAAAATATAAATTCTATTACAGTGATTTTAAACTATTTCAAATTTCTGGTTTTTTTAGTTAATTTATATACAATAAAATCAACCAACCTTATCGAAATTGTCTAATACTTCTTTCACCCGATCAAGCTCAGCAATTGCTTCAGAAACGTGAGACTTCGTTACTTGGTTGGAATTTAGCATTGTTATTCTGCCAATCTGCAGCATGTTGGCACTAATCTTTTTATTATGAACAATTATTATAGAATCAAAAGACCAAATAGCAGTCAAACAACAATATCTAGCAAAATGATGACATCAAAATTTCATTATACATTTAAAATAAAATAAACAATAATTAATTCGTCTTATAATAGTAATACTGTAAAAGAATGTAAATATAATAGAAGGACAACACACACGATGGCAGAGTTAATCCTGAACTCTTACTTGTATTAATGTAAAAAAAATGTAGTCTTTTATTTTATTTAGGGATTGATTTTCATGGTTGTTTTATTTTTATTTTTTTTCTTTTTTAATTTTTCGTTTATTAATTAGAATTTTGTTTTAGGGCCTTGCTATATATAAGGGTATTTTGTTGATTTGTTATTAGACAGGATGGTGAATAGAATTGAGAGTAACTTCTATTGTTTCCTCCATTCCTTTATTTTTTCTCCCGTTTCTTGTATTAGTCTGCCCTTCTCATTTCTTCTGTGATTTTTATCCTTGGTTTCCATCACAGGAGGTTTAGTACAGAGATATAGAACTAATTATGCAGTGTGTACACCTTATATAATACTAGCAAGTTTACATGATACCAAAATAGTTATCTTTTGCACTTCATTTACCTATTAACAGTATACCATCTTTTTACACATCCTAATACAAGTGAAATATACTCTTGTAGCCATCGATCATTTCTCTGTCAGTTTCTTTCGAATTTCTCTGATTTGATCAAGTTTGCATTCTATAATATAGCAGAGATAATTTTAGGAGTCGAATCTGTCAAACAGCATACCTGAATATGGTTGGGAGGAAGTAAGCTTTTCCATTTTCCAAGCATCTAGACACATGTAAGGAAATATGTAAGAAATCAATTTACTTACCAATTGATAATCACTTTTGTTGTTCATCATATAATTACCGATTTACCTTTCAAAAAGTTCTTGTTCTTCTCTTAAGCTCCCAGTTGATTGTAGGGTCAGGGCCTGCCCTTCAACGGAAATTACTGTCTCCGTTGAATTTCATCCCTGTTGTAAAAGTTTGCAACTATGGAGGTAAATGATGATGACAAAAGATATATATTTTGAGTAAAACAGGAGGCAAGCGCGCCTCGGTATACCAATGACCAATAATGGTGCACTTTACTAAATTATAATAAAAAAGAAAAAGGAAAAAAATTGAAAAAACTGCGGTTTGAGTTGTCCACACTGCACCTTTCGTACACAGTCTGCAATATAGTCATCACGTGCTGCAGGATGAATGTTGTCTAAGAGAGCAAAATGCTATGCTTTAATGGTGAAAAGTTTTCCTATTAAACTACTTTAAAGCTTCAAAAAGAAATTAAAAAAGAAAAGAAACAGACATCGGTAACCAAGATACATAATCCTCAAGGTAGATTGGTCACATGAATCAACTTTGGTCTAAATCGCCTCTTATTCTTTCCTTGCCATGATGGCTTAATTTAGGCCTCCCTATGCAGGTATCCACATCATCCTCTAGGGATCTTGGGCCTGTACTGTTAAATGAATGAAGTATACGACGTCGTTTTAACCAGGAAACAAAACGCTGTCGTTTTGTTTAATATCCCAAATGAATCTCAGCCATCAACGATAAAGAGAATCCAACGGCTCAAATGCGTTCAGAAGTCAACAGTATAAAAGGGGGACTATTCACGCATTAAGGGTAATCGAGTTTTAGGTTTTTCGTTTGATCTTTCTCTGTAAATTGGTTTGTGGTCTGTGTTAGGGTTCCATACTCATTCTGGGTTTCTTCTCTGTGTGAATCCAACTAGAGTTGTGTTTGAGGGCAGGGGTTCCTTGAAGGTTATAGAACACTCTAGGGTTGTTAGGATTTGCGGGATACAGGGAGTGAGTGAGTGTTTGTTTCTGGGAATATTAGTGAAGAAGATTCTTCTGTAAAGTGTAATCTTTGAGGAAATCAATACTAGTGCAGCGAGCTCCATATTCTGGAGTTCAACGTGGATGTAACTTGTTCTATCTTGAACAAGCAAACCACGGTATATCTTGTGTTGTGTGAGTGTGCCTTATTCTTGCAGATTCTGGTTTGTTTTGTGGCTAATCTTGCAGGTTGAAGATTGTTCTTGATTTACAACATGTACATTCCTTATAGTCTATCGCCTTCAGCTTTGCATGTAATTCTCTATTGTCTTGGATAAAAGTTAGCACTTCAGACCCTAGATTGCTAGTTTTACCATGTACTACTTTCCATCTACCGTAGTCTTTTTCCCAAAGGTTTTGTAGGAGTTCTCAATTTCTTGCAACTTAGAATGGTGGTTCTGTTGTCATTAGTTTGATTGTTAAAAAGCTTCGTAAAGTGACTTCTAAATCATGTTCCTATGGATGGTGTCAGATATTGAGGGTGAAATTTCACAGAGCATTGTGAACCTGAAGGGGAGCACGGAGCACCATTCTTGCAAAAATCAAAAAGTAAAAAAATAAGTCAAAGGATCCCAGGAGCATTGTTGACTTAAGCTCTTTAGCGCTCTAAAATTCTAAATAATGAATCTAGCGGAGTATTAGAAAGATTTGTGAATAATTAGCATGTCTAGAATATCATGCAAAGCTTGCATATGTAAAGGGTTTATTGATGGCAATCACCTTTTAGATAAGCAAATTTATAAGGTAACGATTCTCAAGGGGAAAGTACTAAAAGATATAAAGGATTTGATTTCAATTCCATTTAAGACTTATTTTAAGAAATATTAGCTTTATACCAAAAAGAAAAAAAAAATGACTTGGAGACTTCTTCTGTAATCCTGAACTTACTGGGGCTGATTTTGCATTCAATGATCCAGTGTCGCCCTACTCACTGTTGACAGTGAGCATACTTCCAAGCTAAGGTGAGGTCATGGATCCTTCTTGGCTCCTCACTCCTCAGGACCGGGTACCTCCAAGGCAACCATCTAGTCTCCAATCATGCCTGTACTTTGGGAGAGTAAGATGCCTTAGTTCCAACTAGAGTACAATTACTGAACAGTATTCTTTGCAATTTTTTTACATAATGTTTTCTGCTAACATAGAAATTGCAAGAAAGTGAAGATAAATGAAGCAGTTAAAGGCTCAAAACTCACTTGAATTCTTTGATGGGTCAAATTTAGTACTTTTATTGTCACAGGATAAATTATTTGAGTAGTGATTAACAGTAAGGACTCTTTGGACAAATTTTTAAACAATGGGGGCTTCTGGTAATTTGATTTAGACAACATATATGTTGCCTTAGATCACTAGGAAAAAATTAAGAATGTATTAGCTCTTAGCTCTTCTTTCCTAGTACCAATTGTGCTACCTGTCTTAATAAATTTACTGTAAAATAAAAAGAATAACATTGAGAAGGCTGAAAACTCAAAAAATAAATAAATAAATAAAAGAAGGCCAACCTTTGATAACTCCATAATATGTAGGATTTTCCTCTGCACATTCTCAGCCTCTTCAAGTCAATTGGCTTTTAAATAAATCTAGAAAGAAAAGAAACAACATAACTAGGTGTCTAGAGAAAAATTGAGAAGCACAATTACTAACTAAACAGAATAATATGGTACTCAAATATGTTAAAATCACATAATATGAGATGTACCTCTTTATAAGCTAAGTCAATTTTCTTTGGTGTCTTTTTGAAATTAGGTAGAAAAAGAAATTCAATTATATTTAAGAATCAAGAAATTGAAGTAGCTGACAAATTTAACCTGAGCAAGACATCGCAACCTCCTTATGCATGTCATCGACTCCCCTTGACCAGCTTCCTACATAATCAAACTATTCAGTGAGACCAACAACATCAATTCTTATGGTGCATAAAGCCCAAAAATCAGCACTACAAGTAAAACTTTGATGCACCTCTAATATCCTGTCAGAATCCCGAAAAGGTGTTGGGAGATTATCAAGGAAGATATAATGAAGGATTGTCAGGAATTTCATAAAAAAGGCAAAGTCAATAACTTACCAATGACAGTATTATTGGCCTAAGAAACAGTCAGTCAAGGTAGGGGATTCAAGGCCCATCAATCTTGTCACCAGACTTTACAATTATAGCAAAAATTCTATATCCAGTTGAAAAAAGTCCTATTAGACATATTTCTACTGCAAATCAGCTTTTATCAAAGAGAAGGACATTTTTTATGTAGTGTACGAAGAAAAAGAAAGCAATATCATGATGAAAACTTGCTTGAGAAAACCTATGTTAATGTGTATTGGATTTCATGAACTTGTAACAAGCCAAGGAATTTGGAGCAATGGAGAAGATGTATTCATAGCTGCCTTCCTTAATTTAAAAAAAAAAAAAAAATGGGTACTGTAAGCATTCCCTATCTCAATATACAAATATATGTATATATTTATGCATGTATAGAATTGTTGTCATAGTATTCATATATATTTATGCCATACCATATATCTTCAGGACCAAATGAGGACTCCAGTATGTTGATGACCTCCAGATATAAAGGTTCTGCTTTGTCAAATGGCTTCTTAACTCTTAACAGCTCTGCCTAAAAGGATAACTGAAAAAGGCAATGACTTCTATATAAATAAAAGTGCAGCAAGAAAATAGAAAAACCTCTGTTAAAGCATAATTAATTTATCAACTTCACAATTTTCTAATTACCTTCAATGACTACAGAAAGATATGTAAGATATACCACCTATGCTCAGAGTGACTGTCAATTGCTTTTTAGATCATTGTATACTGGAGGCAGAGGGTTCAAAAACACACCCTAGGCTTTGAACCTTACAACATGTATATAATTGAGAAAGGCAATTCAAGAAGGAAACTTTCAGCCAATGCAGATGCTAAAATTACTGCTCCTAATATTTACTTGCTTTTAGCACAAAGTGATAGCTGGTTATGCCTAATACAACTGAAACCAACATGGTAGCTCGAAAGGGACACTGGTTGCTTATGTTTTGGCTAGCAAGATAATCTTTCTGGATGTTCTTTCCCTGATTTTGTGGGAGGGCAAAGTGGAGCACACTCTAAGAACCGGTTTCCAAACTCAGGACCTCCCTAATGACACTTAACACCAACTGTCTATCTGGGTAGTATCTCTGCTGAGATGAATACCTCTCTCTTTTAGGACTATCTTTCCCAGCTTTTTTAGGGTTAGGAAGGAGGGACACATCTTGAGGATAGGTTCTAAAATCAAGGTTCTGCTACACACCAAGCTTTACTACGAGCACATAAACTAATCATCATCCTCAGCTCACATCATAACCACCAATCTTACTACCATCTCAAGACTTGCAAACAGTTCCATGAGCATGTAGCAGATTCAGTTACCACAAACTGTATATACAAAAGACTGGCTTCAATAATGAACTCATCTTGACTAAGAGTAATCATCCAAATAATTTGGGGATGGTTACATAATTATTTCTAATACATTCTGCATTCTCAACCATATTTTGCTTAGTTGTTTAAAAGCTAAATTGTTTCTTACTACTTCTATGTGAATAACTTTTTCTCTAACATTTCCCTTCTTATACCTACCACTTAAATGAAGTCACTCTTCCCTATCGGTTCATCTCTAGGTCTTATATCGCATATGACCTAACCATCTCCACCAACCTTCACTCACCTTACATTATACAATCAGCAATCGTTGCACAGTTGTTCATAACTTGAAACTCTCAGAAATTCTTCATATCTTGCCATTAAAAGCAATCACTAGATCAATATTCATAATCTCTAGAGTAGAGTCTGTACCAGTTAATCATCTATTCAGAAGTCTATATTGCAAGATTTCAAAGAGAAGGGGCCTATTATACTATCTTGACAAGTGTTGAACAGCACGGGGGAAAAGAAAAATGAACTGCAATCTAACAAAACACAAAAAGTAATACAACGTAATCATTCGGAAAACCCAACAATTACTAGAGGAAGCCAAAAATTTTGTTCAAACGTAATTAATAAATTAAAATTTTTAAAATTTTTACTATCTAAACAAGCAATTACTTGACATTGTTAATGGAGTTTTAAAATTATATTTCTCCAATCCATTTCCTAATACACTCTGCAATTCTCAAAACCATATTATATGTGAAGATAAATAGTTTAATGGCCACAAGCAAAATCTGATACTTGAAGCATCTAAATAGTAGACCAACCAGATTGTTACATGTGGATCCCTCTCTACAAATACTGCTTTGGCTTCTTGTAATGCGGAGACAAAAAACTTCTCAGCTCCCTCCATTCTTTCCAATCAAAAAGAATATTCTGAATAAAACAGCTAATTTATCTATATAAAGCAGCTGTATGTAGGTGACTAAGCTTGCCTGCATGAAAAAATTGCTCCCATTATCTGTAAAAATTCGCCATTTAGATGTGTGTGTATTAGATATCACAGAACCATCCACAATTTTCTGTAATCCAATTACATTGGACCCTTCTAGGTTACTTTGAGGGCTTGATTGAATTGAACCATCTCTGCTATGAAAATTCTGGAATTTATCCCCAACATTGTGGCGCAAACCAAATCAGCTTTGCACTGAGACATTTATTTGAAATTTTTATTTTCTGTCATAAAACAAGGCCCAAAACTAAATCAGAATTCTTCATAAACAGAGGATTCAGTTCTCAAAGAAGATACTACAGTGATGTACAAAAAAACACGACAATAGCGCCATATATTTTATCAACACTAACCTCATGCACATACATTACTCATTTCCCAAATCTCAGTATACTAACACTCCCAGCCAACAGCATGACAAAGCTACAGAAATGAAAGTCAGAATACTGAAACAATATTCGGTGATTTGTTCTGTAACTTATCTATTCTTGATCTTGCTCACACATTTCGCAAATGAAATCCTTTCTAAGCATACATGATTACTTTTGCTACTTCAGAAGAAACTTAAAAATATAGATAACTATTATGAGAAAAATAGTTATATTAAAAAATTGTGACCCAAGGAACTGAGAAAGAAGTATACCAGCTTGACCGAACAAAAGAATCCATAGAAAAGAATCTTCTTGACGTTTTCTCTGCGTATAACTTCCAAAACCATATTGATAGAAGAATTTCATTTTGCCTGAAATGATGATAAGAATGATAACTAGAAAGGCTAATTTATTCCAACCAGTTAATGACAAATAATTAGCACAAATTATAGATCAAATAAAAAAAGTACTACCAATGCATAAGGTTGACATAGTTTCACCAACCAGAAAACAAGAAATTATATCACAAATGCATGTAATAAAGTGAAGAATTGGAAGTCTTTAAATAAAATTGTTAAGCCTTAAAAACCGATTTCTTAGAAGATATTACTTTAAAATCAAAATTTCATTTTAACATAATCTGATGATGGAAACGCAAGATTTTATAATTTCATGAGTGTCTACACAATTTCAAGATTAAAGACGAAATATTAATTAGGTTAAATTAATAGTAGAATATATAGCTCATGAGTGTGAATCAGATTATGGTCTGTCATGTTAAACTAGGTTAATTTATAGTAGAATATATAGCTCATGAGTATGAATCAGCATTCTCAGGCTTTACAAGGAAAATAGACCCAAGAGAGCATGTAGACACAAAAATCTTTAGAAGCCCATGAACTGCAAAAAAACATCAAATAAAAGCAAGATTGTAACTCCACAATTTCAATATTGAAGATGGCATACCATTCTTACACTAAAATAGAAATTGACCAAGAAAACGTGTAGAAAACATAAAACCTTTTGAAACTGGCAACTGAAAAACTTAAAGCAAAAAAAACTACACAATTTCAAGATTAAAGATGACATACTCAATCTTGATTAATTTTGAATATATAGACACAATTCGCCACACTCTTAGTTACAAAAATAAATAAACGAGAAGAAGTTCCTTCAATGCCCAAAAACAGCGAAAACTCCAATAAGAACAAGTTTCATGGATAAGGAACTACAATTTCAAATTATATATGAAACACACTTAATATTTAAAAAAATATATATATATTAAGCCAACCCTTAAAAACACAAACACACAGATGGAGATAAGATTGAGATTAATTCATACTGCAAAGCTGCAATGGCGATGCTGGTAAGGTGGTTCAGAAGAACAAAAGATTCGAGAAGGTATTTTACGGATTCTTCTTACGAAATTAGAAGCTGCTTGTCAAACATACATTTTTGCAGGGCTTCAGTCTTCAAAGCAGGGAGGTTTTGTGTAGGGGTTTTAATGCTGCTTCTTCGGTAAAACTCCGTAAAACGGGTTTTAAATTCTGAGTTATGGGAGAAAGGGGTTGTTGGCAATGGTTTAGTGCCCACTTAAACTGTGATTGCATTTGATTATTCCGTATCCTTAATTCCTTATCCTGCCTTGGGATGAGAACGCGGCTTCTTTATAAAAACAAGGGAGAACGACATACAACCCAAGATTTATCGTAACGACAAGTTGGTACCCAAAAGGTTTTGAAATGACAAATAGGTACTTTCCGTCATGTTCTGTTAGTGATTTCTGTTTATTACTGTTTATAATAGTGAAAAGACTAAAATACCCTTAAAAGTTTGAATTTTTGTTTTTTATAAATTTAAAAATTTCAAAAAACCCCCTAAGTTTACAAATTTCACTAAATACCCCAATATATAAAAGTTTTATAAAATAACAAAAACACCCCCACCGGCAAGTGCCAGATTCCGGCCACCCCCGCGCGGAATCTGGCGGAAAGTTGCGTTACGCACAGACCCGTCGGATCTGTGTCGTAACGCGTCGATTGGCCTTTTCCGGCCAGATCCGTGGCTGATCTGGCCAGAAAAGGCCAGATCTACGGCTAGATCTGGCGTCGACGCCGCAAAACTCCATCTGCGGCGTCGACGGCCAGATCTGGCAGTGCCGGGGCCTGGCCGGAAAAGTATGGCCTGAAAAGGCCCCATCGGAACTTTACGACACAGATCCGATGGGGATCTGTGTCGTAATGCAGTTTTCCGGCCAGATTCCGGCGATGTGGCCGGAATCTGGCATGGGTGGTGGGGGTGTTTTTGTCATTTAACAACTTTTATATATGGGGGTGTTTAATTAAATTAGCAAACCTATGGGGTTTTTTAGAAATTTTTAAATTTATAAAAAACAAAAATTGAAACTTTGAAGGGCATTTTAGTCTTTTCACTATTAATAAACAAAAATCACTAACAGAATATGACGGAAGGTACCTATTTGTCGTTTCAAAACCTTTTGGGTACCAACTTGTCATTACAGTAAACTTTGGGTATGTACAAGTCGTTCGCCCTAAAAACAACAATAGCACTACACATCATGGTTATCAAATCCCATATCGTATCATGTATTAAAAATTTAATTTTTTGAATCATGTATCACATATCATATCGTATAATAGGATACGTCTTTTTAAAAAAAATTAATAAAATAATAAAAATTTTCTAAAAATTAATATTATCCCCAAGATTAATTAAAGAATTTTGTGGTATTATTAGTTTTAAATTATAGTATTGTATAATCAAAATTAATCACAAAATTAAGAATTTATATCATTTTCTCTCAACCATTCATATCATTTCTAAGATCAATGTCAATATTTATATCTTTACTTGTATTATTATCATCATACAAAATAGGCAAAATATGTTCCTCCTCACTTTCTCCACGCAAAATGGGTGAATTTGGGCAAGTTTTAGTGAACCAAGTTAGGTGACCTGGATCTGACCCGAAATTTTTTTTGGGCCTCAAACCCAATTTAATAAAGTCGTATCGATTTATATCGATATTTTTAAGGATACGTATCATATCGTAAGATATATATCAATGTATCGAAAGGTTTAAGATACATTCTCTGATACGTATCGTTGGTGACTCATATCGAATCGTATCATAAGATACGTATCGCATATCGTAGGATACTAATAACAATGGTACACATACATTACCATGGTTATCAAATCGTGTATCGTATCGTGTATCGAAAACCTAATGTTTTGAATCGTGTATCGCGTATCGTATCGTATCGTAAGATACGTCTTTTTCAAAAAAATTAATAAAATAATCAAAATTTTCTAAAAATTAATATAATCCCCAAGATTAATTAAAGAATTTTGTGGTATTATTAACTTTAAATTACGTTATTACATAATCAAAATTAATCACAAAATTCCAAGATCAATGTCAATATCTATATCTCCACTTATATTATTATTATCATGTAAAATGGGCAATACATATTCCTCTTCACTTTCTCTATGCAAAATAGGTAAATTTGGACAGGTTTTGGTGAATCGGGTTGGGTGACCCGGTTTCGACTCGAAATTTTTTTTGGACATTTGGCCGAAATTAATAAAGTCGTATCGATTTATATCGATATTTTTAAGGATACGAACGGATACGTATCGTATCGTAGGATACATATCAATGTATCGAATGGTTTAGGATACACTCTCTGATACATATCGTTGGCGACCTGTATCGAATCGTATCGTATGATACGTATCGGGTATCGTAGGATACTAACAATCATGTACATTACTCCCTTACAACATCCCCTTACAACATGACATGGCAGCTGACACCTCATCTACCATGTCACTTCCCTCCAAAAATTAAAAAATTCATTTTCCCGCAATCCAAATCCTAAATCAATTTCATTCACTCAAATTCGAACCCTAAATTGTTTCTCAAATTTCCTTTCAATTTTTAGAACCCTAGCCACCACATTCCCCAATCTCAGGCGAAACACAGTCGCCACCACAGCCGCACCAGGTCGACCTCTACACCAGCTCCGTGGGTATTCATTTGTCAGGTCTACGGAATTTCGACTACCTTGATTGTGTTGACCACTCTGGTTTCCTCTATCACCTCCTCTACTCTTCCATCAACGACCTCCTGAGGAGCAATTCTGACCTTATCTCTTTCCTCTCACTGCTCCCTTTCATCCGTATGTCCATATCCCTTATTTCTCTCTCTATCTCTTTTATTTTCTTAATTCTAATAGGATTTTGCTAATTATGATTCATAAACAGATATGGAGGGAATTTAACTCTATCCATGTCTTTATTTATTCATTTCATTATAGTTGTTTATCTTTGACTGTATCTCTGCTCTTTTTTCTTTGAATTTGAAAATCCCTTTGTTATGTTCCAGATGTTCTTTCCTCTTGGATCAACGACAGTTGTTGTATATGGTGGAATTAGTTCTTTGGTCTTCTACGGATACATAGTCTATGACACTGATCATTTGATCAAGCGCTTCCCACATGACAAATATATTTTGGCCTCTGTTGCTCTCTATTTTGATATACTGAACTTATTCATTTTCATTTTTCATGTGCTAAGGTCAGCTGACAGTTAGGTGTACGGTGGTCTACAACCAGCCTAGATTAGGCTTGAAAACACACCATATGGTGATCTGTTGATGTGTTCATTTGAACTTGAAACTGAAATATGAACTATGGTATTAAGGATATTGTACATGTTCCCATGTACTCCTGTGTTAGTGTCCTCACAAACTTTCTTAAGTGTGGTAAATAGGTGTATGATTGAGATATTTTTCCATTTGATGCTCCTTCTCACTGCAAATGTGTTTCTTATTATTCATTAATTTTGCTTGAGATACCGCCACTGGATGGAATACAAGAATAACATGCTTATTGATTCGTTTGGAGTTTGGAATGGATGGCAACATGTTGCTTTGTCTTTGAAGACCTTCAATGAGAGAAATTGATGGAATTAAGGCAAGTTATACAAGCTGATTAGATTTAATGTTCAGCTTGGCAGCAGCCTTCAGTAATTATTTTCTATGTTCTGCAATATCTGGTTAATTGGAAGTATAACTGATTGTGTTCACATTCCAGTCTATTTAATATGTGGTTACTAGTTGGATTTGTTTGCTTATTACATTCCAGTCTTTTAGTTTATTAACTGTGGATTACAGAAAATAAAGTTTAAAAGATGTAAATTATTGTTGTTTAACTCTTGTACTGTTGAGCAGCCTTCTCTTTTAAATAGTTTTTACCTCAATGCATCTTCTTTGTGATCTCTATGCAGAAAAATTTTACCAGCTTATTTAAATTTTACAAATGGAATGTGTGAACTTATTATCAGTGCTTAATTTGGCTTTGTAATGATTATGATGATGCAGTTTCATATGAGAGTGCTACTCAAAGGCTTTTGGAGAAGAATACCTTGCTGAATGCAACCTTCCCAAGTGCATTTGTTGTGAGTGTTTTCATAAAAGAGCTTTTTTTGCTCTATATTCACATACAATTTTCAGTCCTTATTGTTGCATATAATTGTATATCTCTACTTCTCGTTTTCATTTGCTTTAAAGGTTATTTCATATGAATTGATTAATTGTGTTCATCTGTTGAGGTTATGCATTTTTATGAGAAGAAAGCCTTGAAATTTTTTGTTTGGAACCACTTTCCAAGAGTAAATTTCATTACTCTTTTTTTCAAATTGAACTTCATTCCTTTAAGAGTTTAACAAAATTTATGATATGATAATGCATTTGGACCATTGATATTAATATGCAATTTTATGCTACTTTTTCTTGTGATTTGAATTACTCTTGCAATGAATGAATGGGAGCTAATTGGAGTAAGTTGATGATGGGTACGGTAGATAGCACGCATGCATGTTTGTGACAAATATGAAAACAGGAAACCACGAACATATTAAGTGAACTATTTTTGTTTATTTAGCTAATTATAGGTTTTATTTTTTGAAGCAGATTTTTAGTACTAACAGAATTTTTTATTAACTCTGCCACCACCACCACCAACCTCAACCGCACCACGACCACTCCCAACCACACCACCATTGTAAACTGTCGTCATTTGCTCTTCCTCTTCCACCACCACTCTGAAAGATGGAAGAGTGCAGTCAAAAAAATTCAGATGACTATTCTACTCAATTCAATGTCATAGAGGTAATTTTGTCTTTGCAATCTCTTTTTATTCGTTAATATGAATTTAATTTAATTTAATATTATTTATACCCTTTTTTAAGTATGATTATATTCTAATTCTGGTTATTATAATATCAATAAATTAGCATAATCACTTTCAAGAAATAGAAGATACAAGAAACACAGAAGAGGATTGGGAGCCTAAGCCTGGAATGGTTTTTGATTCATTTGATGAGCTTTTACAATACTACAAAAGCTATGGGAACAAAAGAGGTTTTGAAGCTATTATAAGATCTTCAAGGAAAGGAGGTGATGGAGAATTGAGATATGCAACCCTGGCTTGTTCTTGTGGCGGGAAGTGGAACAGTGACTCTAGAAATGCCTTTAAAATGCATCCGGTGACAAAAACTGATTGTAAAGCTCACATTACTGCATCTCTACGTTCTAATGGAAAATGGCAAATATTGTCAATTGTCATTGATCATAACCATGAACTTAGTAGTCCTGGGAAAACAAGATATTTTAAGAGCAATCGAATTATACAACCGTATGTGAAAAGGAAGATTGAATTGAATGACAAGGCTGGGATTAGACCAAACAAGAACTTCAATTCCTTGTTAGTTGAAGCTGGCAGTGGTGAGAATTTGTCTTTCCTACAAAAAGATTGTAGAAACTACATTGAAAAAGTTAGGAGGCTACGACTTGGTGTTGGAGATGTTTCTGCAATCCAAAAATATTTTCTAAAAATGCAAAATGAGAATTTAAATTTCTTCTACATAATGGATTTAGATGAAGATGGTCGATTAAAGAATGTTTTATGGGTGGACGCAAGAAGTAAGGCCGCATTTAAAGAATTCGATGACGTTGTGACATTCGACACTACATATTTGACTAACAAGTATGATATGTTGTTTGGTGCTTTTGTAGGTGTTGATCATCATGGCCATTCGATACTGTTAGGTTGTGGGTTAATCTCCAATGAGGACATAGAGACATTTGTTTGGCTATTTCAATCTTGGCTTGCATGTATGTTGAATTGTGCTCCTAAGGCAATAATCACTGATTAAGATAAGGCAATTCAAAATGCAATCGAGATTGTGTTCCCTGGCACACGACATAGATGGTATTTGTGGCATATAATGAAAAAATTGCCCGAAAAGTTAAGAGGTTATAGTCAATATGAATGTATTAAATTTTCTTTGCAAAATGCCGTGTATGATTCATTGACATGTGAGGAGTTTGAAGAACGGTGGAATATGTTCATTGATAAATACAACCTTCATGATAATGGTTGGTTACTCAGATTGTATAATGAAAGACAACGTTAGGTGTTGGCTTTTGTAAAAGACACTTTCTAGGCAGGTATGTCTACTACTCAACGCAGTGAAAGTATGCATGCATTCTTTGATGGATATGTTAATTCAAAAACCACTTTAAAACAGTTTGTGGAGCAATATGAGAATGAATTGCGGGATAAAGTAGAAAAAGAAAGGGAGGCTGATTTTAAATCTTTTAGATCGTGGATCCCTTGCATAACGATTTATGCTATTGAGAAACAATTTCAAGATGCATATACCACTGCGAAATTCAAAGAGTTTCAACGAGAGCTAGGGGCTAAGATCTATTGTGATTTATCTTCTTTCAAGGAGACTGATTCCTGTATGGAATTTATAATAAAAGAAGATGTTGTGGTTGGAGAGACTCACCGTCGTGTTCCTTTTGTGGTTTGCTTTGATGAAGCAACTTGTGATGTGTGATGCAATTGTCGATTGTTTGAGTTTAGAGGAATTTTATGTTGGCATGCAATTATGGTGTCGATTTGTAGGTAAATTTATAATGTACTAGAAAAGTACATTTTAAGGCGGTGGAGTAAAAATATAAACAGATGTCATACCAAGGTTAGGATAAGTTACAATAGTTGGAGCACTAACCTTGAAGGACAATGATTTGATCAGATGTGTAATTTATTCTCTACGATAGCAGATTTGGCATCAAGCAATGATGATGATTGTAATATGGTGATAGAAATGATCAACAATATGAAGAACAAATTGATGTCAAATGAAAGTGTTGGTGGGATTGGTAAAAGACTAAATGTGTCAACTAGTAGTAGAATGAATTGTAAAGGTGTTGATGATACTACCAAAGAGGGGAGCAGTAACATTCTTACTCCACAGGTTGTACAAAGCAAAGGTCATCCTCCATTCAAAAGAAAGCAATCAAAGCTTGAACAAATTGTTCGTAAAGTAAAAGAGAAGAAATTGCGAAAGCAATAAATTGATTAAAAAAGCTTGAAGGTGAAAATTTAGTAATTATCAATTTTGTTGACTATATTATTATTGTTTTTTTCTATTTATTGATAACTAACACAACTTGTGTTATATAATTGTAGAATTGCTGGATTATCGTGGTCTTTGGTGCTGTGTAGTGTTTTTGCTTTGTAGGCAGGATGCATGAGCCTATTTTTTGATGGCTTTTGTTGGCTCCTTTTGTATAGAGTTGATAGGGTCTATTGTGTATAGGAATTGTTTATCCTTCCTCGTCTTTTCTTTTTTGTTTCATTCTTCGTGGGCATATCTATTGTGTATAAGGATTGTTTATCCTTCCTTGCCCTTTTCTTTTTTGTTTCATTCTCCTTGGGTATGCCTAAGGTGATTGCTCTTGAAAGGAGTCCCCTTTGTTGACTATTATTCTTTTATTCCTTATAAAATTACCGGGATTACCAAAACAAAAAAAAAAACAAAAAAAGTAAAGCAATGTATTTGATTTTGTTAAATGTTTAATGTGGATCTTGATTCTTATTTTGTTTTTTTTTTTTCTTTGATTTGTGATGCTGTAATTATGGGTTTATGGCCTGCAATTGACTGATCTTTTGGAGTTGACTGATCTTGGATTTTGTTAAATGTTCAATGTTCAAGTATTGATCTTATGGGGCAGGTAAGTTATTTATTACTGTGTTGATGCTTAAGTTGATGTTTCATTGTTGTTCATAATTTTGACATTTCAGACAAGTCTTTCAGGTTCCAATGCGTTTGTATGTGCATTCCTAGGTTTACAAAGTCAGACATTTGGTCAAAGTGGAAATCAAGCCAGGTCTTCAAGATCGAGTGGCACAAGTCTATGGTGGCCTTGTTTACATGGTATGTGATGTTCATGCATATATGTTCAAATGCTCATAAATGTAATTGTTGACAATAACAACTTTCACAAGCCTGTGCTTAGACATGTACTAATTTTTTAGTAAATTAATCAAATAGCAGTGAACATATATGTTCAAATGCTCATAAGGTAATTGTTGTGTTTAAGGTATCTCGTGCGTCATCCAGTAATAGTAGCTGGAGGAGTGAACATATGGTAGTGATCGAAAATCAAAATTGGTGGGTGCTGGATATCAATCGAATCTAGTCATGGAACTTGTTTTGTAAATGTTGTTAATGAGGTTAGTGACATTATAATTTGCTGCTGGAAGTTTATTACTAAAAATGCCAAATAAAGCGACATACAGAATGTGTATCAGCATTAGTTACTCAGTGTCAAATAGATGTTCAATATAGTTGATTGCTAGAATCAACTATAATATGAGCACGAATATTTTCTTGGCCTTAGTTGATAAATCAACTCTAATATGAATTATCTAGTTAATTTTAGTTTTCCACGTATTTTCCTTTCTGTTTATAATCTGATGCTTGTCTTTTTTCTGTTGCAGTCTTTCTCAGTTTGCTGGATGGAAAGCTTGGGCAGTTTCTGCTGCAGTTGTAAAATTTGAGAAGTTGCAATCTTTCTCCAGTTTGTGCAGAATTTGAAAAAATCAGAATTTGTGTAGTCTTTCTCCACCTTGTGAATTTCAGAAGCTGCAGAAAAGTTGTTGTTTAGGATGGAGCTTGTTAAATTGGACTTATTGTTTAGGATGTTAGGATGGAACAGGCTGTTTAGGATTAAACTAGAGAAAAAAATTAGTTGTGGTGATATCTTTCATGAACTTTTATTTTCTTTCATGTGAATAAATATGGTTTTCATATATTTGCACATGATCAGTAATACAATTCACATTTGTTTTTTCTATTTGCTTTTTTTGGTGCCAGAGATAAGCCAGCTTTTCCTCTTGAAACTGTGATGGTAGAAATACTGTATTATATGCTTTTAGTTAATTGCAAACATTAAAAATCCAGGTTTTTTTTTTTTAGGTAAACCTGCTAATTTTATTAAAAAATAAAAGAATTACATCCTAAAAATCGCACTCCCTTTTACACAGGCAAGGACCTTGGACATGCCCAAGGGACCAAACTACATAAAAAGAAACAAGAGCAACCAAGTATATACAACCCTTATACACAAACAGTAAGACTACACAAGACAACCAAACTGAAGCCTTCACCTAGAAACTGCAGAAAATGCAGCAATCACGCTGCACCTCCATACACACCACTATCTAGATCACCACTTCAATTCAAGCACACACCACCCCGCATATACTGCCCAAGACTCCTGGAAACTGCATAAACAAATTGCAAACTACTGGTAAAATTTTTCTGCACAGAGATCACAACGAAGATGCATTGAGGTAAAACCTATTTAAAAGAGAAGGCTGCTCAACAGTACAAGAGTTAAACAACAATAATTTACATCTTTTAAACTTTATTTTCTGTAATCCACAGTTAATAAACTAAGAGACTGGAATATAATAAGCAAACAAATCCAACCAATAACCACATATTAAATAGACTGGAATGTGAACACAATCAATTATACTTCCAATTAACCAGATATTGCAGACCATAAAAAATAATTACTGAAGGCTGCTGCCAAGCTGAACATTAAATCTAATCTGCTATGTATAACTTGTCTTAATTCCATCAATTTCTCTCATTGAAGGTCTTCAAAGACAAAGCAACATGTTGCCATCCATTCCAAACTCCAAACGAATCAATAAGCATGTTATTCCTGTATTCCATCCAATGGCAAAAGACTGCACAAATTAGCTTCGTCCTAAACAGCAACTTTTCTGCAACTTCTCAAATTGACAAAGTGGAGAAAGACTACACAAATTCTAATTTGTGCAATCTTTCTCACAGTAAAAAATGAGCTGGGGGAAAATTTTGAAATTCACAATTAAGAAAATCAAAGAGACAGAGACAGAGACAGACTGTGAGTGGCGAAAGACTGCAGCAGTGAGAGGAAAGGGAGAAAGTCTTTCTCCACTTTGTGAATTTGAGAAGCTGTAGTCTTTCGCCACTCATTTTTTACTATCTCTTTTATTTTCTTAATCCTATCAGAGTTAAGAAAATAAAAGAGACAGAGACACAGAGAGAAATAAGGGATATGGACATACGGATGAAAGGGAGCAGTGAGAGGAAAAGGAGAAGGCCAGAATTGTTCCTCAGGAGGTCGTTGATGGAAGAGTAGAGAAGGTGATGGAGGAAACCAGAGTGGTCAACACAATCAAGGTCGTCGAAATTCCGTAGACCTGACGGATGAATACCCAACGGAGCTGGTGCAGAGGTCAACTTGGTGCTGCTGTAGTGGCAATTGCGTTTCGCCTGAGATTGGGGAATGTGGTGGCTAGGGTTCTAAAAATTGAAACGAAATCTGGGAAAAACTTTAGGGTTCGAATTTGAGTGAAAATGAAATTGATTTAGGATTTGGATTGAGGGAAAATGAAATTTGGAATTTGTTATTGTAAGATTTTTTTTTTTTTTTTTTTTTAAATTTTGGACATCTGCCACATCAGTTGTCATGTCATGTTGTAAGGGAGTAATTTATGTGTAAGTGTTATTGTAAAAACAATGTTATACTTACGTAATCATACAATCGGATAAAAAACAGAAGATAAGATAATTATTTTACATAAATTTTGTGTAATTTTTATCCGATTGTATGACTCAATGGTAAGCAAAACATTATTATCCTTATAATTAATTTTTACAACATAATGATAAAACATATTCTTTGTAGTGTGCTATATAACACACATACAATCCATGTTCTAAAACCCGGACTGGACCGGGCGGTCGAACCAATCCGACAGGGTTTCGCTTATATTTCCGGTTTAAAAAGAGTAAAAACCTGGATTTTTGCATCAGACTGTTTCAAACCGTGATTAGACCGCCTTACTGTAGCAAACCGACGGTCCAACCGGTATAACAAAGAAATCCGGTCCACATCCAATCTGGTCCACTACTTGAAAATATGAAAAAAATTAAAAAAATTTAAAACCACAAACACAAATCAAAGTGTCAAACCCCCAAATTTTATAATACATTTCAATTTGCTTTTGCGAGCTGTCTGCCACTTTTAAAATTTTGCTTTTTTGCTTCTGCCTTTTTCATTTTGGTTTGCTTTTTTTTTTTTTTTTACTTTGCCATTCGCGATCTCGGATCTCCTTCAAGTCTTCACTCTTCAAGTCCTCTTCAATCATCGCGATCTCTTCCTCTTCAATCAACCTTTTTAGGCTCCAGTCTAGTCCTCCATTCGCGATCTCTTTCAAGCTTCGGCTTTTAGCCTTCAAGTCTTCAAAAGATGCAGAAGAAGAAAAGAGAAGAGAAGGTGAGAAAAGAGAAGAAGAAAGAGAAGAGGAGGTGAGAAAATAGGAGAATATGGAAGAACTAAAGAAGAAAGAGAAGAGATGGCGAGAAAGAAGTAGAGAGGAAGAAAGGAAAGATGAGGTGACGGGTGAGAAGAAGATGATGAAGTGACATTTTGAAAATATATAATATAAGAAGAAAGAGATGACGGAAAGAAAGAGAGTGGAAAAAAAAGGGAGGAGAAAAAAAGAAAGAGAAAGACGAAATGACATGTTAGAAAATAAATATTAAAATATAATATTTGATGATATCATCGGTCTGACCCGGCGGTCAGACCGGTTGGACCGCTCAAACCGGAAACCGGTCACTTGATCGAGTCACCTTCCGGTCCGGGTTTCTGAACATTTCATACAATTTCGAGTTGAAGATGTATTTTAAAAATGATAGTATAAAAATATTTTTTTATTATTTAAAGATTTTAAACTAAATGCTAAGGCTTTTATTGGAATAATAGTATTTGTAAATACTTTTACAAAAAAGTTATTGTTGAATACTTGAATTATTAACAAAGGCTAGGTATTTATTGGACTTTCCCTCATAAAATAATGATAATAATAGTAATAATGAGGATGCATAACCCCTAGGGCAAGGGATTGACGGTTAAGGAAGTGTGCTCACTTTCTTAAGTTATTAGTTTCAAACTTTGAGGTCACTTATCATAATAATATTCTGGCTTACTTAGCTCTTTAGGCTTGTAGGGTGTTCAATAAATCTTAGAGATTAATTAAGGTATAAAAAAGCTGACTCGGATAATCTGGTTACCAAAAAAGAAAGGGGTAATGGGGATGCATCAAACTTCATCTGAACACTTAAAATAAGGCCCACAAATTAATAAAAGAAGTTGGGTGGTCATCTCTATTTTAAAAGCCGGACCAGACCGGCTGGTCTAACCGGTTCAACTGGGACCCGGTTGTGTGTCTGGTTTGAGCTAATATAAAACCCGCTATTACTTAAAAACCGTTTAAACCCGTTATCAAATCGGATAAACAGTGCGACCAGTCAAGTCGAACCGAACCGCTTGGTGAACCGGGTCAATGTTTAAAATGAAAAAACCCTAAATCTGATTTATTTTTCACGCGACTCCACTTCTCCACTCTCTTCAATCTCTCAATTCTCCAAAATCGCAACTCCCTTCTCAGATAACTGCACCCAGTCTCAATTCAATCTCTCAACTCCACTCTCCCTTGGACCCTTGCTCGACGACGGTAGCACCTCCCTCGCTGGATTTTGACAATAACGCATTTCCCTTCTCCCTTGCTCGACGATGGCAACACCTCCTTCGCAGGATTTTGGTGACGACTCACCTCCCTTCTCCCTTGCTCGATAACGGCAGCACCTCCTTCGTTAGATTTTGGCAGCGATGCACCTCCCTTCTCCCTTGCTCGACGAAGGCAGCATCTCACTCATTGGATTTCGACGACGACGCACCTCCCTTCTCCCTTACACGACGACGACGAAGCCTCCCTCCTTCGCTGGAATCGACGACGACAACACTTCTCCTGCTCAAAATCGACGAAGACGACAACACTCTTTTGTTAAGATATTTCCACCCTCTTTTTTTTATCAATCTATTGCTTTCATGCTTTGATGGATAATTTGTTCACTGAATTTGTATGTAAAAAACGCTTGTGGTTTTGTTATTAATTATTATGTATTTTATCATTTAATTTGTAATGGATGATGTTTGGGGACTTTGGATTGTAGTTAAATCGGGATTATTATTGAGTTTGAATTGGATAGTAACTAAGTTGGTATTCTAAAATTTTCAAAAAAAAAGATATTTTGTTTTGGTTGTGCTAACATCATTGGTCCAACCGGCCGGTCTAACCGGTTGGACCGGTTGACCCGTGACCCGGGCAGTGAAGCGGGTTACCCTCCGGTCCGAGTTTTAAAACAATGGTGGTCATTCGTCAATATCAACATATAAATAGAACAATAATAATAATAAATGAAACCAAAAAAAAAAAAAAAGCCACCTCCTTGTTTTTGTAAGAGCCCAAATGGCGGTCCAAATAATTGCATTTGATGCATGTGTTTTGCTTTAGCTCAACACTTAATGACAGTAGATCATATCCAGGAATCTCATTACAATATGTCAATTGGACGTTCATGGAGGACAAATTGCCCTACATCAACAATGGAATCTAGAATAACATTATCTCAAAATGTGACCTCATTTCCAGAACCATTGAATTTCAGCACTATGTATTATTTTCAACAAGGGTGTGCCCAATATGTCAACTGAGAATGGCAGTTCACACCTTGTTACAGTTTGGCAAGCGGAAAGAGACTATTTCAACTTCAGTAAATTCTACTATTGTAGTCACATCATTCAGTAAGGCAAATCTAATCTCCTTGGCTTCGTTTGGTTGGATTTTGGGAATACTACTTTTAGTATTTCCAAAAAAGTTAAACAGTAAAATACCAAAAAACTCATAATATTATTCAACTTTATTCAACTTTTTTTAAACCCCCTAAATTTGTTAATTTAATTAAATACCCCTAAATATTTTTAATGTTTTTGTTACAGCGACTCCGGCCACCCTCCGGCGGTGGTGGTCGGCTGTCCGTATTTGAGGGTGAGTTGGAGGTGTTTTTGTTAACTTTTAATGTTTTATTATAGGGGGTGTTTTGTAAAAAAACAAACATAAAGGGTATTTTATTAATTTATAAATCTTACATCGTAATACCCGCCCAATTCAACTTTTTTTTAACTTTTTTTCAAAAAACTTTTCCCAAAAACCCAAAATTTTGAACCAAACGAAGCCCTTTTTTTTTGGCAGTCCGTAAAAGTTAGTCGCAGTTCAAACTTTCTTACCAAACAGTTGAGCAAAATAAATGCATACAGAACGCAAAGGGAAACCTCATTTCTTGGGAGAGAATAATAGTTTTTTAGAACAATGGAAATCAGCCCTTTCATATGGTTATTAATATAAATGTTTAAATTATTCTGACACCAAGGCGAGGTGGAAGCAATGAACCCACCTTGCCAAACTCAAATACAAGGGCAGACACTGAAACACAACTAGCTATACTACAAATGAAACAGATGGAATGGATCCTAGTAAAACACAATTCTTTTATGACTCATGACTCATGAGCCCTAATGCTGAGAATTCATTCCGACAGAATGGTGGTTTTCGCAATCATGGAAGTGACCACATATGGATCCATGTTAGAAGCAGGCCTCCTGTCCTCAAAATAACCTTTTCCTTCTTTCTGTGTGTCTCGGCCAACACGAACGGAGGCACCACGGTCTGCCACACCCTGTTTAGGGACAGAATAAAAGGAAAATCAAACTGTTGCATTTCGTCGGAAAAACACAGAAAAAATGAACTCAAACATGCAATCCAAGCACCAAGAAGCAAGTCTCAACAATCAAACACTAAGATATAATTAAAGGGTCATTTTTTTATACCCATTTGAATGTGTTGATATCAGCGGTTTCGTGTCGACCAGTGAGACGGCGCTCATTGCCTTCACCATAAGCAGCAATGTGCTCTTTGTGCTTCTTCCCAAGCTTTTCGATTGCCTTCTTGATAACCTCAAAGCCTCCTTCCTTCCTCATTGACTTGGTACTGAATCATTAACAGAATTTAATATACAAGTCTGTAACTTCAAATAAATAATATAATCAGCACAAACAATATAAAAAGTTACCTGTAATTTGTGTGAGCACCAGCACCGTTCCAATCACCCTGGTGGAAATAAATTGATAGATTTACTCAGGTGTGCAAACCAACATATCATTAACTAATACATCAATATTGATCTCTGTGGCCTCTAACTTTGCAAGCAATGAAAATGCGAAATTAAACCAAAAACAAAAAACTAAAGCATTGAGGAAAATTGACCTGAATAGGCTTGGGATCAAAAGTAAGGACAACGCCAGCAATTTCTGTAATCCTCTGTTAAAACACAAATAAGGACATTTAAGATACTCCTAACTTTGAATTAAAAAGAGTAGTAGTCACGGAATATCTTCTTCAAAAATAGAGTACCATAAATTACCTCCAAAATATAGCGAGCTACCCACAATTCATCAGCAGCAGAGATTCCGACCGCAGGACCTACTTGAAATTCCCACTGTATAGAATATGAAGAATGCTTTAATTGCTAATTATTGTAACACAAACGTTAATACCACTAGTAGAAAATTTTGATAACTTACCTGACCAGGCATAACTTCTCCATTGATACCACTAATGTTAATTCCAGCATATAAACAAGCCTTGTAATGGGAATCAACAATGTCCCTTCCCCAAGCTTTGTCAGCACCGACACCGCAGTAGTATGGTCCCTATTAAGATGAAACAATTTCTGAACACACAACTCTGACAGGAAATGTACCCACAATATATCAAACAAAAATCAGGCAGAAAAGCCATATTGGCGTGTTGTTATTATAGTTTGCGAATTCTTAGATTCAGTTTATAAAGGAAAGATCCAGTAATACAAAGACTTTTAGGAGCTGGTAAACACAAAAGACAACATGATTGTCAAAACAATTTAAGCAGGAAAGAATAATGTTCTCTACATATTGTTGTTCAGGGAAAAAAAAAATCTAGCATTTATCATTCCAAATACTTCTAAAAAAATAACAAAATCAAGGAACAAGGGAGAGTACCTGAGGTCCAGGGTAGCCACCAACGGGCCAGCCAAGAGGCCATTTAACATCTTTCTGGAGCAAGGTGTATTCTTGTTCAATACCATACCTAATTAAATAGCAAGTCAATCATATAAGTCCAAGAAGATATGCAAAACTTGTGAAAAAACCAAAAGTTCAATAATAAATACCAAGGCTCTTCTGCAAGAACATCAGGATGGCTGAAGATCTTGGCTGCTGCACATCTCTTGTTTGTTGGAATTGGTACTCCAGCAGGATCGTAAGCATCACACATAACCTAAATTAAAACTGATTACATCAGTATTTAGTCAACACAAACAAAAGCAAAACATAGTATATAAAGTGAAACTCACAAGAATATTGTTGCCTCTTCTGAAGGGATCCTTGAAAATAGCTTGAGGGCTGTTACATCACAAAATATATCGGTAAGAATCTAAGAACTTTGATATAGAAAACTAAACACCCAAAAAAAACAAAAAAACAAAAAAACAAAAAAACAAAAAAACAAAAAAACAAAAACAAAATCAAAAACTTACTAAAGGATCACTTCACTGTCTTCACCAGGAGCTTGACCAGTGCTAGAACCATCATAGTTCCACTTGGGAAGCTTAGAAGGATCACTAACAGGTCCATTAAGAGTCTGTAAAACCAAAAGAAGAATTAGAAACTCAAACAATACTGACAAATACAACAAAAGTTTCTTCTTTCTAATCAAAAATAGAAAGTTGATTAGTAATTACTCTTGCTTTGCTCCTCAAATCCATACCCGATCCGCCGATCCTAATAATAATTAAAAAAAAAAATAAACAAATAAGCTCATAAAACGGCAGATCACCAAAACTCACAGCAAAAAAATTTATAACTTTTGTCCACGGAGCGATATTTGAAGCATAAAAATTAGAAAAAAAAAAAAAAACAACAACAACAACAGAAAGCACCGATTCTTTTATTTTCTCGTACTTTCTTTCTCAGCACTCAAACCGATCAAGACAAAAAACACAGATGTAACTAAACCACTGGTGAGTAAAAACATAACATGTTTATAAAACTTTAAAAGACATAACAAAAACAACATTTAAGAACGATGCTAACAACACCATAGCTCCGGATCACACCAGAGAAAAGAAAAGTACGGTTTGAAGTATAATACAACAAAACAGAGTGACAAAATAGTAATAAGAGAAAAGAGAGAGTTGACGAGACGAACCATATGTACTCGGCGATGATCTTGTCCGTGGATTCTGAAAGGTTAAGGTTGATGAGATCTGTAAGGAGAGCCATTTTTCACCAACAAAACTCAGCTGAAAATAATATAATCGAACTATCTTTGCTCTCGCTCTGTAGCAATGATTTGTTCTGTAGAGAGGTGCACGAATGAGGATTTTGCCTGCCTTCTTATAGTGCCGGATTGTAGTTTTGAGGACATAAAGAAGTTTACTTTAATACTATTTTTGTAAAAAAAAAATATATATATATATATATATATTATTTATTTATGATTAAAAACTAAGGAATCTATTAGAATGAAAATTCAAGTGGCTGTTTCCTGTTTGTGAAATTAATGAGAAGATACTGACTATGATCTCGCTTGTGGGAGAATCTAATCAGAGGGTCCACGTTGTTAGAGATTTTAAATAATATACAGGATTAAGTGGATACCGGCCTAGCCAGTCGTTTGTTTTGTCTCGACTTTTAATTTTTATTAAAAGTAAAATAATATTTTTAGACAAATTCCTAATTTAAAGTTGAAGAGCGGTGGATTTAGTTATTGGAAAAGAGTTTATGTTGTAATTTTAAATTTATATAAAAAATAGAAATTCTCTTCTATTTTTACTGTTACTCTGTTACATTTTTAATGGTTTTTGGAATTAAAACTGCCACGTTGTTTATTGTTCTTAGGGTTTTTAAGAAGGTTTTCAATTGATAAGCAGGAATGTTATTTGTAAAAGAAATGGATAAATACCAATTTAGTCGGTTGAGAAACCAGTATGCGGTTGTACGGTGAAGGACGTGGGGCAGTGTTCAGGATCAGTGCGAGCATCGAGAATACCACCACGTGTCGTCGAGATTGAAAAGTCCACGATCACTGCGGTTCGCAGTCTCCCATTGGGGTGGCCCACGCACCTTGGAACTCCCAATCAGCTCAATGTGTTCTGAGAAAAACTTTTTAAAATATTTTACCTAAAATCAAACTAATTAAAGTTTTTTTTCTTTCTTTATCTCCAAAAATAAAATAATAATATAGAATCACGCATGTGATTGTTGAGACCAAGACCACGCGCCACTTTAGCTCGTGAAGTACTACTATACACCGAACTTTTTGTTCATTTATGCCTTTCTAACTACAAGAAATACTGTTTTTTTTTTTTAAATGATATTAAAATTTTGATTGTTATAATATTATTATGAAAACATTTTTTTAGTATCTTAGTGTATTAATAAATTATTATAGCATATTAAAAATTATTTCAACAAGGGGGTGCCAATATGTCAAATGAGAATGGCAGTCACACCTTGTTACAGTTTGGCAAGCGGAAAGAGACTATTTAACTTCAGTAAATTCTACTATTTTAGTCACATCATTCAGTAAGGCAAATCTAATCTCCTTGGCTTCGGTGGTTGGTTTGGGAATATACTTTTAGTATTTCCAAAAAAGTTAAACAGTAAAATACCAAAAAACTCATAATATTATTCAACTTTATTCAATTTTTTTAAACCCCCTAAATTTGTAATTTAATTAAATACCCCTAAATATTTTTAATGTTTTTGTTACAGCGACTCCGGCCACCCTCCGGCGGTGGTGGTGGCTGTCCGTATTTGAGGTGAGTTGGAGGGGTTTTGTAATTTTAATGTTTTATTATAGGGGGTGTTTTGTAAAAAAACAAACATAAAGGGATTTTATTAATTTATAATCTTACATCGTAATACCCGCCCAATTCAACTTTTTTTTAACTTTTTTTCAAAAAACTTTTCCCAAAAACCCAAAATTTGAACCAAACGAAGCCCTTTTTTTTGGCAGTCGTAAAAGTTAGTCGCAGTTCAAACTTTCTTACCAAACAGTTGGCAAAATAAATGCATACAGAACGCAAAGGGAAACCTATTTTTTGGAGAGAATAATAGTTTTTTAGAACAATGGAAATCAGCCCTTTCATATGGTTATATAAAAGTTTAAATTATTCTGACACCAAGGCGAGTGGAAGCAATGAACCCACTTGCCAAACTCAAATACAAGGGCAGACACTGAAACACAACTAGCTATACTACAAATGAAACAGATGGAATGGATCTAGTAAAACACAATTCTTTTATGACTCATGATCATGAGCCCAATGCTGAGAATTCATTCGACAGAATGGTGGGTTTCGCAATCATGGAAGTGACCACATATGGATCCATGTTAGAAGAGGTCCCTGTCCTCAAAATAACTTTCCTTCTTTCTGTGTGTCGGCCAACACGAACGGAGGCACCACGGTCTGCCACACACTGTTTAGGGACAGAATAAAAGGAAAATCAAACTGTTGCATTTCGTCGGAAAAACACAGAAAAAATGAACTCAAACATGCAATCCAAGCACCAAGAAGCAAGTCCAACAATCAAACACTAAGATATAATTAAAGGGTCATTTTTTTATACCCATTTGAATGTGTTGATATCAGCGGGTTCGTGTCGACCAGTGAGACGGCGCTCATTGCCTTCACCATAAGCAGCACTGTGCTCTTTGTGCTTCTTCCCAAGCTTTTCGATTGCCTTCTTGATAACCTCAAAGCCTCCTTCCTTCCTCATTGACTTGGTACTGAATCATTAACGAATTTAATATACAAGTCTGTAACTTCAAATAAATAATACAATCAGCACAAACAATAAAAAGTTACCTGTAATTTGTGTGAGCACCAGCACCGTTCCAATCACCCTGGTGGAAATAAATTGATAGATTTACTCAGGTGTGCAAACCAACATATCATTAACTAATACATCAATATTGATCTCTGTGGCCTCTAACTTTGCAAGCAATGAAATGCGAAATTAAACCAAAAACAAAAAACTAAAGCATTGAGGAAAATTGACCTGAATAGGCTTGGGATCAAAGGTAGGACAACGCCAGCAATTTCTGTAATCCTCTGTTAAAACACAAATAAGGACATTTAAGATACTCCTAACTTTGAATTGAAAGAGTGTAGTCACAGATATCTTCTTCAAAAATAGAGTACCATAAATTACCTCCAAATATAGCGAGCTACCCACAATTCATAGCAGCAGAGATTCCGACCGCAGGACCTACTTGAAATTCCCACTGTATAGAATATGAAGAATGCTTTAATGCTAATTATTGTAACACAAACGTTAATACACTAGTAGAAAATTTTGATAACTTACCTGACCGGCATAACTTCTCCATTGATACCACTAATGTTAATTCCAGCATATAAACAAGCCTTGTAATGGGAATCAACAATGTCCCTTCCCCAAGCTTTGTCAGCACGACACCGCAGTAGTATGGTCCCTATTAAGATGAAACAATTTCTGAACACACAACTCTGACAGGAAATGTACACAATATATCAAACAAAAATCAGGCAGAAAAGCCCATGGCGCGGTTGTATTATAGTTTGGAATTCTTAGATTCAGTTTATAAGGAAAGATCCAGTAATACAAAGACTTTTAGGAGCTGGTAAACACAAAAGACACATGATTGTCAAAACAATTTAAGCAGGAAAGAATAATGTTCTCTACATATTGTTGTTCAGGGAAAAAAAAAATCTAGCATTTATCATTCCAAATAACTTCTAAAAAAAGAAAGATTTTAAACTAAATGCTAAGGCTTTTATTGGAATAATAGTATTTGTAAATACTTTTACAAAAAAGTTATTGTTGAATACTTGAATTATTAACAAATGCTAGGTATTTATTGGACTTTCCCTCATAAAATAATGATAATAATAGTAATAATGAGGATGCATAACCCCTAGGGCAAGGGATTGACGGTTAAGGAAGTGTGCTCACTTTCTTAAGTTATTAGTTTCAAACTTTGAGGTCACTTATCATAATAATATTCTGGCTTACTTAGCTCTTTAGGCTTGTAGGGTGTTCAATAAATCTTAGAGATTAATTAAGGTATAAAAAAGCTGACTCGGATAATCTGGTTACCAAAAAAGAAAGGGGTAATGGGGATGCATCAAACTTCATCTGAACACTTAAAATAAGGCCCACAAATTAATAAAAGAAGTTGGGTGGTCATCTCTATTTTAAAAGCCGGACCAGACCGGCTGGTCTAACCGGTTCAACTGGGACCCGGTTGTGTGTCTGGTTTGAGCTAATATAAAACCCGCTATTACTTAAAAACCGTTTAAACCCGTTATCAAATCGGATAAACAGTGCGACCAGTCAAGTCGAACCGAACCGCTTGGTGAACCGGGTCAATGTTTAAAATGAAAAAACCCTAAATCTGATTTATTTTTCACGCGACTCCACTTCTCCACTCTCTTCAATCTCTCAATTCTCCAAAATCGCAACTCCCTTCTCAGATAACTGCACCCAGTCTCAATTCAATCTCTCAACTCCACTCTCCCTTGGACCCTTGCTCGACGACGGTAGCACCTCCCTCGCTGGATTTTGACAATAACGCATTTCCCTTCTCCCTTGCTCGACGATGGCAACACCTCCTTCGCAGGATTTTGGTGACGACTCACCTCCCTTCTCCCTTGCTCGATAACGGCAGCACCTCCTTCGTTAGATTTTGGCAGCGATGCACCTCCCTTCTCCCTTGCTCGACGAAGGCAGCATCTCACTCATTGGATTTCGACGACGACGCACCTCCCTTCTCCCTTACACGACGACGACGAAGCCTCCCTCCTTCGCTGGAATCGACGACGACAACACTTCTCCTGCTCAAAATCGACGAAGACGACAACACTCTTTTGTTAAGATATTTCCACCCTCTTTTTTTTATCAATCTATTGCTTTCATGCTTTGATGGATAATTTGTTCACTGAATTTGTATGTAAAAAACGCTTGTGGTTTTGTTATTAATTATTATGTATTTTATCATTTAATTTGTAATGGATGATGTTTGGGGACTTTGGATTGTAGTTAAATCGGGATTATTATTGAGTTTGAATTGGATAGTAACTAAGTTGGTATTCTAAAATTTTCAAAAAAAAAGATATTTTGTTTTGGTTGTGCTAACATCATTGGTCCAACCGGCCGGTCTAACCGGTTGGACCGGTTGACCCGTGACCCGGGCAGTGAAGCGGGTTACCCTCCGGTCCGAGTTTTAAAACAATGGTGGTCATTCGTCAATATCAACATATAAATAGAACAATAATAATAATAAATGAAACCAAAAAAAAAAAAAAAGCCACCTCCTTGTTTTTGTAAGAGCCCAAATGGCGGTCCAAATAATTGCATTTGATGCATGTGTTTTGCTTTAGCTCAACACTTAATGACAGTAGATCATATCCAGGAATCTCATCACAATATGTCAATTGGACATTCATGGAGGACAAATTGCCCTACATCAACAATGGAATCTAGAATAACATTATCTCAAAATGTGACTTCATTTCCAGAACCATTGAATTTCAGCACTATGTATTATGTTCAACAAGGGTTGCCCAATATGTCAACTGAGAATGCAGTTCACACCTTGTTACAGTTTGGCAAGCGGAAAGAGACTATTTCAACTTCAGTAAATTCTACTATTGTAGTCACATCATTCAGTAAGGCAAATCTAATCTCCTTGCTTCGTTTGGTTGGATTTTGGGAATACTACTTTTAGTATTTCCAAAAAAGTTAAACAGTAAAAACAAAAAAACTCATAATTATATTCAACTTTATTCAACTTTTTTAAACCCCCTAAATTGTTAATTTAATTAAATACCCCTAAATATTTTAATGTTTTTGTTACAGCGACTCCGGCCACCCTCCGGCGGTGGTGGTCGGCTGTCCGTATTTGAGGTGAGTTGGAGGTGTTTTTGTTAACTTTTAATGTTTTTTATAGGGGGTGTTTTGTAAAAAAACAAACATAAAGGTATTTTATTAATTTATAAATCTTACATCGTAATACCCGCCCAATTCAACTTTTTTTTAACTTTTTTTCAAAAAACTTTTCCCAAAAACCCAAATTTTGAACCAAACGAAGCCCTTTTTTTTTGGCAGTCCGTAAAAGTTATCGCAGTTCAAACTTTCTTACCAAACGTTGAGCAAAATAAATCATACGAACGCAAAGGGAAACCTCATTTCTTGGAGAGAATAATAGTTTTTTAGAACATGGAAATCAGCCCTTTCATATGGTTATTAATATAAAAGTTTAAATTATTCTGACACCAAGGCGAGGTGGAAGCAATGAACCCACCTTGCCAAACTCAAATACAAGGGCAGACACTGAAACACAACTAGCTATACTACAATGAAACAGATGGAATGGATCCTAGTAAACACAATTCTTTTATGACTCATGACTCATGAGCCCTAATGCTGGAATTCATTCCGACAGAATGGTGGTTTTCGCAATCATGGAAGTGACCACATATGGATCCATGTTAGAAGCAGGCCCCTGTCCTCAAAATAACCTTTTCCTTCTTTCTGTGTGTCTCGCCAACACGAACGGAGGCACCACGGTGCTGCCACACCCTGTTTAGGGACAGAATAAAAGGAAAATCAACTGTTGCATTTCGTCGGAAAAACACAGAAAAAATGAACTCAAACATGCAATCCAAGCACCAAGAAGCAAGTCTCAACAATCAAACACAAGATAAATTAAAGGGTCATTTTTTTATACCCATTTGAATGTGTTGATATCAGCGGTTTCGTGTCGACCAGTGAGACGGCGCTCATTGCCTTCACCATAAGCAGCAATGTGCTCTTTGTGCTTCTTCCCAACTTTTCGATTGCCTTCTTGATAACCTCAAAGCCTCCTTCCTTCCTCATTGACTTGGTACTGAATCATTAACAAATTTAATATACAAGTCTGTAACTTCAAATAAATAATCAATCAGCACAAACATATAAAAAGTTACCTGTAATTGGGAGCACCAGCACCGTTCCAATCACCCTGGTGAAATAATTGATAGATTTACTCAGGTGTGCAAACAAACATATCATTAACTAATACATCAATATTGATCTCTGTGGCCTCTAACTTGCAAGCAATGAAAATGCGAAATTAACCAAAAAAACAAAAACTAAAGCATTGAGGAAAATTGACCTGAATAGGCTTGGGATCAAAGGTAAGGACAACGCCAGCAATTTCTGTAATCCTCTGTTAAAACACAAATAAGGACATTTAAGATACTCCTAACTTTGAATTGAAAAGAGTAGTAGTCACAGAATATCTTCTTCAAAATAGAGTACCATAAATTACCTCCAAAATATAGCGAGCTACCCACAATTCATCAGCAGCAGAGATTCCGACCGCGGACCTACTTGAAATTCCCACTGTATAGAATATGAAGAATGCTTTAATTGCTAATTATTGTAACACAAACGTTAATACACTAGTAGAAAATTTTGATACTTACCTGACCAGGCATAACTTCTCATTGATACCACTAATGTTAATTCCAGCATATAAACAAGCCTTGTATGGGAATCAACAATGTCCCTTCCCCAAGCTTTGTCAGCACCGACACCGCAGTATATGGTCCCTATTAAGATGAACAATTTCTGAACACACAACTCTGACAGGAAATGTACCCAATATATCAAACAAAAATCAGGCAGAAAAGCCATATTGGCGCGTTGTTATTATAGTTTGCGAATTCTTAGATTCAGTTTATAAAGGAAAGATCCAGTAATACAAGACTTTTAGGAGCTGGTAAACACAAAAGACAACATGATTGTCAAAACAATTTAAGCAGGAAAGAATAATGTTCTCTCATATTGTTGTTCAGGGAAAAAAAAAATCTAGCATTTATCATTCAAATACTTCTAAAAAAAGAACAAAATCAAGGAACAAAGGAGAGTACCTGAGGTCCAGGGTAGCCACCAACGGGCCAGCCAGAGGCCATTTAACATCTTTCTGGAGCAGGTGTATTCTTGTTCAATACCATACCTAATTAAATAGCAAGTCAATCATATAAGTCCAAGACGATATGCAAAACTTGTGAAAAAACCAAAAGTTCAATAATATACCAAGGCTCTTCTGCAAGACCATCAGGATGGCTGAAGATCTTGGCTGCTGCACATCTCTTGTTTGTTGGATTGGTCCTCCAGCAGGATCGTAGCAATCACATAACCTAAATCAAACTGATTACATCAGTATTTAGTCAACACAACAAAAGCAAAACATAGTATATAAAGTACTCACAGAATATTGTTGCCTCTTCTGAAGGGATCCTTGAAAATAGCTTGAGGGCTGTTACATCACAAAATATATCGGTAAGAATCTAGAACTTTGATATAGAAAACTAAACACCCAAAAAAAAAAAAAAAAAAAAAAAACCAAAAACAAAGCCTTACTAAAGATCACTTCACTGTCTTCACCAGGAGCTTGACCAGTCTAGAACCATCATAGTTCCACTTGGAAGCTTAGAAGGATCACTAACAGGTCCATTAAGAGTCTGTAAAACCAAAGAAGAATTAGAAACTCAAACAATACTGACAAATACAACAAAGATTCTTCTTTCTAATCAAAAATAGAAAGTTGATTAGTATTACTCTTGCTTTGCTCCTCAAATCCATACCCGATCCGCCGATCCTAATAATAATTAAAAAAAAATAAACAAATAAGCTCATAAAACGGCAGATCACAAAACTCACAGCAAAAAAATTTACACTTTTGTCCACGGAGCGATATTTGAAGCATAAAAATTAGAAAAAAAAAAAAAACAACAACAACAGAAAGCACCGATTCTTTTATTTTCTCGTACTTTCTTTCTCAGCACTCAAACCGATCAAGACAAAAAACACAGATGTAACTAAACCACTGGTGAGTAAAACATACATGTTTATAAAACTTTAAAAGACTAACAAAAACAACATTTAGAACGATGTTACAACACCACAGCTCCGGATCACACCAGAGAAAAGAAAAGTACGGTTTGAAGTATATACAACAAAACAGAGTGACAAAATAGTAATAAGAGAAAGAGAGTGACGAGACGAACCTTGTACTCGGCATGATCTTGTCCGTGGATTCTGAAAGGTTAGGTTTGAGATCTGTAAGGAGAGCCATTTTTCACCAACAAAACTCAGCTGAAAATAATATAATCGAACTATCTTTGCTCTCGCTCTGTAGCAATATTTGTTCTGTAGAGAGGTGCACGATGAGGATTTGCCTGCCTTCTTATAGTGCCGGATTTAGTGTTGAGACATAAAGAAGTTTACTTTAATACTATTTTTGTAAAAAAAAAATATATATATATATATTTATTTATTTATGATTAAAAACTAAGGAATCTTTAGAATGAAAATTCAAGTGCTCCTGTTTGTGAAATTATGAGAAGATACTGACTATGATCTCGCTTGTGGAGAATCTAATCAGAGGTCCACGTTGTTAGAGATTTTAAATAATGTATAGATTATTGGATACCGGCCTAGCCAGTCGTTTTGTTTGTCTCGACTTTTATTTTTATTAAAAGTAAAATAATATTTTAGACAAATTCCTAATTAAAGTTAGAGCGGTGGATTTGTTTTGGAAAGAGTTTATGTGTAATTTTAATTATATAAAAATAGAATTCTCTTCTATTTTTACTGTTACTCTTTACATTTTAATGGTTTTGGAATTAAACGCCACGTTGTTTATTGTTCTTAGGTTTTTAAGAAGGTTTTCAATTGATAAGCAGGAAGTTATTTGTAAAAGAAATGGATAAATACCAATTTAGTCGGTTGAGAAACCGTATGCGGTTGTACTGAGGACTGGGGCAGTGTTCAGGATCAGTGCGAGCATCGAGAATACCACGTGTCGTCGAGATTGAAAAGTCCACGATCACTGCGGTTCTCTCCCATTGGGGTGGCCCACGCACCTTGGAACTCCCAATCAGCTCAATGTGTTCTGAGAAAACTTTTTAAATATTTTACCTAAAATCAAACTAATTAAAGTTTTTTTTCTTTCTTATCTCCAAAAATAAAATAATAATATAGAATCACGCATGTGATTGTCGAGAGCAAGACCAGCGCCACTTTAGCTCGTGAAGTAACTATACACCGAACTTTTGTTCATTTATGCCTTTCTAACTACAAGAAATACTGTTTTTTTTTTAAATGATATTAAAATTTTGATTGTTATAATATATTATGAAAACATTTTTTTATATCTTAGTGTATTAATAAATTATTATAGCATATTAAAAACTTATTTAAAATTATTATACCATAAATATCTCACAAGATTCATTAAAACCAAGAACAAAATAAAATAAAAAAATTTGCAATTTACAAAAGATTTTACTGTTTATTAAAAATCTATAATAATAACACTACAAAGTACTACGTGTATTTATACTATAAACTATATTGATGTGAATATAGATTTTTTATTCTCATTTAGACAATTAAACATTTGTAATTATTGAAAATTAAAGGTTTCATAAATTGCATATCTATATTATATTGCATATACTAATTTGTGTTGTTCTTATGATATACTTTCTCTATTGTTAAACAAGACATAATTTTCACATAATTTTTAATTTAACGACTATTTATTATATTAATTATAAAAATAAATAAGATAAAAAATACTATACAAGACATAAATACGTAACTTGGAGTAAATTATGTTTTAGTCCCTGTAATTTCAGTTTACTATATTTAAGGATAATCATTACTAGAGTTTTGGTCTTTATTGTTTCAAAATACTAATGTATTAGTTTTTAGAATAAATAAAAGGTTAATTGACTATTTAATTCACATTGAAATGACAAAAATGTCCTCTTTTAAAGTTATTAAAATTTTATTAAACATTGATATATATATATAAATTGGAGTTACACATTATACAGTTGAAAATAAAAATTTTATAAATGTGATGAATTTGTAGTATGTAATATGTTTAATTAATTTAGTATTGTTTATGTTAAGTAATCTTTTTATTTTATTCTAAAATGGGTTTTTTTTTTTTTTTTTTTTTTGTCATTTCATTATAAATTTAACAATAACTAATCTTTTACGAAGTAAATGATTAAGTCTATTTTGAAACAAGAAAGACCAAAATTTTAGAATTTGAAATCATTGTCCTAAAAGGTAATAAACTAAAACCACGGGAATTAAAAAGAATTAATTACAAGGGGTACTTGGCTATTTGGGCTCCATTTGTTACACTCTTGGAAATAATATTATTAGTATTTCTAATAAAGTTAAACAATAAAATTGATTTACTCTCAAAATATTATTCAATTTCTTTTAAATCTTTTAAATATTTTTTTTTTAGAAATTGTAAAAACACCCTAGCAACCCTTTGACAGTGGTGATTGGCTGTTCATATTTCACGGGTGGATTGTGAGATTTTTATTAACTTTTATTATAGACATGTTTAGTAAATAAATAAATATAAGATGTATTTTTGTTAATTTTTAAATCTTACATCGTAATACCTGTCTAAATTATCTTTTTTTTAAAGTATCATAATAATTAACCAAACCAACCTTTTATTTTCCATAAAACAATATTGTGCTAAAATATGGAAAACACGCGCTTAAGAAGAAAGTTGACTTGCATCACTCACCATCCTGGGGTTGGTGGATGTACACGTAAGCCATTCAGTTGATCGTCAACATCTTAACAATAACAAAAGGGTAATCTACAGTAAAAAATAAAATGTGAAAATTGAATTAATCTGATTTTAATTTTATTTATGAAATAATTGAATTAGATAAACACCAAACTTTAAATCTAAAGTTATCATGAATCACGACTGCACTATGTTTACCAATAAGAATCAAAAGCTCCCTCTCAAAGTTGCATTCATTGGTTGGTAAGAATAACTTTTTCTTCACTTAATATTCTTTAATAATTATTAATTATTAAGTATAATAACAAAAAAAGAAAGCACTTTTGTCCACCCTCAATGTGAATTTGTTAAAGTTTGAAATTGACAAGCTTTAAGCATTCAAAATTGTACAATAAAAATGAGGGTCTCCAATTGGCCTGAAGTTTTTAATTAAAGCACAATTGAGCTTTCCCATTTCCTCACAATTCTTCTTTTGTATATGTATTCCTCTAAGACTGGAACTTTTCTAAATTGTTGCCCTTCGCATCTATTTTTCTTTTATTTTCTAAATTCATCACAAAAATTTACTGCACTGTATAACGAAGATATCAACATCATGTGATTCATGTTATATGTTTATATAATTTTATACGAGTCAAACTCTAAAAATTCGTTGAATCAAATATTTAGTCGTATGGAATCTTTGATTGGTAACCATGGATAGCATGTTCACATCATATTTAAATTTACAATAGAGTTAATGACTTTTTCCCACCCAAATAATAATATAATGATACTTTTCCACATACAGACTTTTAAAATACCATTTTATTATCCAAATTTATATTTCAATAGTAAACGGAAAGCAAACTCTATCAAGGATGTTGGGGCTTTTGAAGATGAGAAGCCGACGAGTCTTTTGGTGGTGAAAGATTCGATTTTGGTGATTGGGATTGATCAGAATTTGACTTAACAGAGATGACTGTACAAACTTTAATCGTTCAATTGCTGGTGATTGATAGGGTCAATGAGAATAAGGTTTGAGAGGTGTTAATCAATGATGATCGAGGAAGAGAATGGTGGTGGTGTGAGGTCGTAACGATGTCAAAATTAGAATCGGAATATAAATTCGAGTAATAAAATTATATTTTAAAAGTTTGTAGATAAAAAAATGTCATTAAGTTATATTTTGGTGGGAAAAAGTATTTTCCTCTTTATAATAATATCAAATATTATTAATATATTATTATCTGACTCTAATATTATAAATACAAAAGCAAATAATTTGGACCACTGCAATCATCATTATTCCATATTTTTAAATTATAAAAACCTTCATAAATTAATAAATAATAGAAGCAATTAGACTTGGCAAAACGGTGAGTGGGTCGAGTGCGGGTGTAGGTGCAGGTCTCAAGGGTACAAATCCCATGTGTATGGGTCCTAAACGGATCGACAAAAACGAGCTTAAAATATTAGACCTATATTCTACCCTATGTAGGTACGAGTGGACCCGTGGATACACGTTTTTTCTCTTTTCAATTTTAAATTTCTGACAGTTTCACCCCAATACATTTCAATTATGAATTTCCACCATCAACGAGTTTATATAACATATATTTAAAATATTAGTTGTAATTAATACCCAAAAAAGACTAATACCTATTCAAAGTTCAACTCAAACTTTAAATAAATATATAAAAAACATAACATAAGAATATAAAACAATAAATAACTGAATTAAATAGAAGATAACAAGCTGCGCTTCCGGCTATCCCAAAGCAGTATATTAATATAAAATGATGTCATAATTATTAATTATAACGTTAAGAATTATAAAGAAATAAATAATATTAATATATAGCGGGTAATACACGCCTGAGTTTTGTCTTGACTTGTATTGAATGGAAAAGTAGTAGGAGAGAGAAGAGGGTTTAGCTGATCACGTGGGATGGAAAAAACCCTAACTACTTTTGAAAGACATCTAGAAATTCAACATTGGTTTTATTTATTTATTTTTATTTGACTTTTTTTTGTTGGACAAAATAAGAGAATATTTCTCTTCCGCATACTAAAATTTATCTTCTCCCTTCACCCACAAACCTGAAATAATAGTACACGCTACCACTCAATTTTATAAAACTTTCTTTTACAATTTTAATATGATAATTCATAATTAGTCAACTTACAAATAAATCTCGTTTGCTCGTTATAGGTCTCACTTACTTATTTATGAATTGATCAATTGTTACATAACACGTTAAGATTGTGAGAAAAAATTTGTAAGATTTGGTTATAAGTCAATCTTTATCTCAAAATTAATAAGGTGGTTATATGAACTCTTATCCAACTGACAATTTCTAAGATTCGAAAGATAAAAAGTCTAATCAATAATTCTAAAATCTCGAAACATTAACCGAGAATAAATAAAATAAATAAAGTGACTCTCCAATGATATAAATAAATAAATAAATAAACTTAAATAAATGTCAGCCTCATGTTCGGTCCACTCTCTGAATCTGAACTAGTCAATTCTCATACTTGTTTTTGTTTCTTCACGTCATCTTATGCAAGCTGGTTTTTGCTTTTATTATCAACAATTCAATGAATTTTAATTAATTTTTGTTACAAGGATTTGAAATATTAATTTTTCATATATTTGGTTTGTTACGAAGGTCTGTCATATTTGTATAGAAATTGACTGGCAGGTATTGAGAGTAGAGATGTATCAGTAGATGAATATGAGTAGGAACATTACCTGCCACTCTTAAGTGGTTAAGACAATATGTTTTCAAATTTGCCTCATTTGTGTTAGTTCATGAATGAATGAAATGATCTTATAACATATCCGTAGAGGTAAATATAAACAGAAAACACTAAAATAATAAACATTTATTAATGATGCAAATAGTTTATAATTTGACTTGAAATAAAATCAGGTTTAGAAGATATTACGGGGTAATGGGCATATCATATGTCACACACCATGTCTTTCATCTCAACTTTCTTCTAGTAATTATGTCAAGACCCTAGTTGACTCATCCCTAAAATTGTTAAATTATTGATGGTATTTTAGAATTAAATTCAATTACAATATACATATATAATTTCTAATTCTAAAATTTAATTAACTAAATTCAATTTATAATATAAGCTAGATATATTACTGATAAATGGTTAGTAAGAGACCACTAGGGCTCTAATCCGACCGACAGTTTCAGGGTTTTAAGAAATTAATTGAGGTACGCGTAAACTAGTTCGAACATCCCTGATGATAAAAAAAAAAAAAAAAAAACAAAAAAAAGAGATGATGTAACCAGCCAAAATTATTATGAAATACATTTTCTTTATTTGTTTATTAAAGATATATGACATCTTTGTTAATTCTAAATCAATACACAATCTAGTGAATTGTGATTAGAGGCTTAAACAAAGTTTAGGAGATGCTCCAGCCTCTAGTTAATCATTAAATTTTGTTTGTGAATGAAGAGCCCCTCTCTCTCTCTCTACTCTTAACTCTTTAAGTGATAAAGTGTTCAAAGCCACAAAAGGTCACAAACTGCCTCATTATCTTGAAAGGCCAACACCTAAAATTGAATAATTTGTTTTGTAAATGGCTATAGTTGTACATTAATTACTATATTTATTATAACTTGATTATCAAACTCATCACAATCTCAACTTCTTCTAATAAAACTATTCAATTTTAAGTCGATTATGCAATGTCCAGTCTTGGCATCACAATCTCAGCCTTCATTGAAAACTTAATTAGTATCTTATAAAAGTAATTAATTATATTAGTGGGTAAAACCCTATAATTGAATGATTTATTTTGTCGTAATGTATCATGCTTGTTAGTTGTTACCCGATATATTCATTACAATGAACGTAAAACAGAGCATTCCTTTTAAATAATTATAAATGTATCATTGAACATATCAAACTAATTACATTTTTCAGGTCGGCAACAGTCATTAAATTAAAATATTATGCTCTTTTAGAAGTGTCAATCCATCTATAGCATATCAAATAGAATCCGTCCTAATAATTCAATAATAAAATCTATTGACCTTATTTTTACGTAAATTACAACACTATTTTTAAACAAATAAATCAAAACACTTTAGATAATTGAAACTGTATCTGGCCCATATTATCACTCTTTATATAGTTGAAAATGTATCTGTTTCATATTATTTTTATAATCAGGGTGTTCTTGGTCAGTTTATTCGTATTTCAACTAATCATTAGAGTCTATTGAACACTATACAAGTCTAATATTCCGGATAAGGTACAAATGTGGTAGATGGATACAAATGTGGTAAGTGACCTCAAAATAGTTTGAAGCTAGTAAGTCAATGAAGGAAGCAAATTTTTTTGACTACTGAACCAACCCCTTGAGGTTACATATTGTTGATGCTTGATTTTGACAACAATGACTCGCGCGTGCAAAATACTAAGTTGTTTTTAGAAGTTACACGTGAATGATTGCAGGTAATCTAATGCAAAGACTGAATAATAAATGAAAGGCGATTTTTAAAGTGGTTCGGATGCTTAATGCAAGTCCTACGTCCACTGTTCTTTTATATATGAGAGATTACAAGAGGTCGCGTGTAACGAACAACGAGCAAAGGTACAATAATTGATTATTCAGATAGAATATCAAGTCAGTCTCTTTCTCGTAAGTTATCTTTGCTATGAGAATACATATTACAATCAGAATGAGAGTTTTTTTTTTATCAAAATCCCGAAAATGAGAGTTGGAGTCCTCTATTTATATTAGAAGAATTCAAGGTAATGATTATAAATCTGCAAGTGAGTAGATGCCGTGCAAGTCCTTCCTTACTTCCCATTGACTAATAACTTAGGATATATCCTCAAATTACTTGGGGCTTGGATAAGTGTGTGGCTCCCTTTCACTCATAGATAAAATTTGAATCTGTCAAGTTGGTGTCAACCTTATTATTTCTGTCTTCGGATGATGTGGCAGCTCTTGGACGGCACGAAGCCTTCCTGAACTCTGATTGGAGCTAGCTGATGTAAGCTTACATCATCTTTGATTTTTTAAGCATAACACATATATTATATTTTATCTCGAAAATACCATATGTTGATCTAATATGTGATAATTTGTATAATATGTACGATGACATATGAATTCGATACTTTCCAAATTCTAATACATTATTTGGTGACGAAGCAATGACAAAGAGAGAGAGAGTAAGAGAAGCAAATTGAAAAAGGCTCAATGGATGGTGATTAATAATCCATGGCTCATACACAATATCAAATGGATTGTTTATTCAACTTGTCGCTATAAACACTTCTCAGGCACACAAATGGTCAAGAATATATTTCCAATTTTTGGCTCAAACGGAAACATCACATACCATTGTCTCAACTTGTCAATCAATCCATCTACGCTACCATCACCTTCAATAGTGGTTTTCCTTAAAAGAAAAATAAGTTTCTTATACTTTGCATATATCTTTACATTGATATATACTTTTAAATCTTAGATAAATTATTATGCATAAAAAATCAGGGTTGATGCAAGCTTACGTCAACCAACGCCAATTAGAGTTCAGGAAGACTTTGTACTGTCCAGGAGCTGTCATGTCGTCCAAAGACAGAAAGAGTATAGCTATCATCAACTTGGTAGACTCAGACGTTATCTACGAGTGGATGAGAGTCGCCCACCTGTCCAAGCCTTGTGCGATTTGAGGATATCTCCTATGTAATCAGTCAGTGGGAAACGCGATAGGAATTGTACTACACCTGCCCACTTGCAGACTTGTAATCATTACCCTGAAACCTTCTACTATAAATAGAGGGCTCCCACTTTCATTTTCAGGACTTTGATAAAAAAACATGTATTCTGATTGTAACTTTTTATTCTCAGAACATAGATAACCTGCAAGAAAGATATTGACTTGATATTCTCTCTGAATAATCAATCATTTGTACCTTTGTTTGTTGTTCGTTATGCACAATCTCCTGTAACCTCATATATATAAAATAACAGTGGACGTAGGATTCGCTTTAAGCATTCAAACCACTTTAAAAATCATCTTCTATTTACTTCATTGCATCTTTTCATTCACGTATAATTTATAAGTCAGTTTAGTACTTTACAGGTGCGAATCATTGGTGTCAAAGTCAAGCATCAACATAAATGAAATTACACCAGACTGTTGGCGTAAAACGATAGAAATACATAATCACTCGTACGGTTTTAGTTTATTATATTCTTGGTCCTACCATTTCAAATACTAGAAAACATTCCCAGTTTTAATAGACGTTACCAAAATCATTAAGCAAAACTAAAATATTAAAAGTATCGCGGATTAATAAAGCTAAAATTCTATTTATTTAATAGCTTAGTAGTCGGATGATTTTTAAGTTGTATTTGTATACCCATTTGTCATCTCTTTTTAGCTAACGAATTTTACGAATTTCAATTAGTTTTTAGGGGAGAGTTTCCTAATATATATTTGAGACGGTAAAATCTGAATCCTTCTTGATTGAAACCCAGAATGAGAAATTCAAATTAACTCGATATAAAATTGAATTATAAGAAGGAGAAAAGGTAAAAATTATCCAATTTTCATTTGTTTGAGAGCGGAAACTTTAATTGTGAGATAGTATGAAATAGGAGGCAATTTGACGCTGTTGAAGATGACAAATGAAGACGATAAGCCATTCTTGTCGGAGACCCATTTGACAACAAGAAAGTTGCAGTTGTCGAAGATGACAGCAAGTGGTGCGTCCTAGTTGAGCTTTGGTTGCGTCGGCATCTTTGTGCGGTAGAATTGTGTGTTGATGATGCTTACAAGAAGTGCCATTGGGCGGTCACAATAAGCCCTTTTGCCTGCAACAATATTCCAAGAACTTATTCCACAACAGTCATAATGCAAGTACAGGTACAGCTCAGGTATCTTTATCCATAACCTATCTCTTCCTTCTTGGACCATTCAATGAGCAAAAGTTAATATTATTTTCTAACTTTTTAGATATAAGTATATATGTTGTGGAATAAAGGTACAATGATGCTCTGATTCTTAGTATTAACCAGCCCTTTTCCTAGAACGGGTTTATATTCGTCAACGAATAATACTATAATACATCATGCCAAGATTGGGAAAAGATAACAGTGTGTTATCCGATTAAAATCCCCATAATTTTTTTGGAATAGAATCTACATAATATTACATAATTATCGGTTGACTGTTATAACTTATTTAAAAAAAAAAAAAAAAAAATTTTGGGAGGGGGAAATTAGTGAGTTGGTATTAACCAATGTTTTTAAAGCCGTACCGTACCTTGGCCCAGTCAAGGGGTCGATTCCCAGGTTGGCTTGTCCGACCAGTCAGACTGGTGTCCACAAACACACCCTTGAGAAGTTTCCACCAGTCTCTGCAGTTTGAAATCCAGTAAACACACCCCTAATAAAATACACATCAGTCCCTACAAGTTTGAAATCCAGCAAACACACCCCTAGGAGTTTTTACATCCTTTTTCACCTTAATTTAAGAAATCCAGATCTGGACACCCCTTCAATTTAAGAAACGAAGATCGTCGCTCCCTCCTCCAAGTCGTCGTCTCTTCCTGTCACCCTGAGGTCCGCTATTTTTTTCTTTCATTTTCCTCTCATTGATTACTTTGTTTGATTGTCATCAGAAGCCAACCACATAGGCTACATGATTAGCTAGATCTGGCCGACGTTGTAGCTCGCATGATCGGCCGAATTTGGCCGATGTTGAGCTCACACGGCTAGCCATATTTGGCCTCCTTTGTGGCCTCAATCAGCCATGGCAAACCAAGAAAAAAAAAATGAAAAAGAGAGAAGAAAGAAAGGAGAGGGAAAACAAAAAATCTGACAACCATAATTGACTCGGTTCGGTTGCTCGGACCGGATAGGGTCAAAGCGGTCCAACCAGTCGGTTTGGTCTAGGTTTTAAAACAGAGAGATTAACAAATGCTATATTTTGAATTTAATTATAAATATACATAAATGTTAGAAATTTACGTTTCTTTTCTAAATTAAAATACTATAACCTTATAGTAATATTGCTTAAAATCATGTATGGCGCTTTTGTCAAGGAAATAGAGAATAACATAAAATTATAAATAAGAGTAGACGACATGTTCCCACCCAAGGTTTCACGAAATAGCAAGTTCCCACCCTAGTTTCATAAATTCCAAATTCTCATCCTTAAAGTAATACTGTTAGTGATTTTTAGGTTCTTTAGAGGGTGCTATTGCCATACTTCCCTTGACAAATAAATCGATAAATTACTTTTTAACCCCCAAATTAGTAGAATTAGAGAAACAACCATCTTACTTTATAGTTTATTTCAATAACACCATTTTCTTCAACCTCCACATCATCCCCATCTCTAATCACCTAACCCACTGCCACTGCCACCACCACCCAGCCACTATCACCATCTAGCCAAATTAATAAAATTTCAGAAAAATCCTATACATCTCAAATTCATTCACCAACACCCTCTTCAATCCAAACCCACCCAACCTTCTAAATTTTCTTTCAATCCAAACAGTTTGTGTAAGCGGCCTTTTGTCGAACAGGTGGTCTGCAGGTTGGAAACGGTAAAAGATGAGGGCAGTGGGCGTGGTCAGCGACCGTTGAACATAAACACACAAACAACAACACAAAACTTCCAAAATCAAGCTTCGGGAAACCAAGCTTCGACAATCGACTCTAGCAACCAAAACACAAGCTCTATGAAACCAAGGGTGGGTAGTAGAGATCGATCAGTGAGCAATCATCGTTCGATGAGATAGGGGATCTATTAGGGAGATGTCGATGGTGTTGATGATGGGGGCGGGTGGAGTTTTTGGCATCGGGAGTAGCCAAAATCTGGCTAGGAAGCGAGAGGTCACGCGAACACAAACCTAGCGGCAGCCGAAAAATTTGGCTAGGGTAGTCAGGTGGGGAATATAGGGGGTTTGGTATGGAGGGGACGAAGTAGCTGATGGTGGCGGTGGCGGGGTCCAACGATGCTAGAATCAGGATAGTTGGCCTAAAGGCGATAGTCGCTTGGGTGGGGTTACGAGGATGGTGAAATTCCGACCAAAATTGGGCAATTAGGCTAGGAAAATGTTTGATTTGGGGTTTAGGGTGATGAACCATGTCGATTTGTGTGAGAAATTCGACAATGATCCACGGAAAAAGGCCGGTGATAGCGTCAGCAATGGTGGTGAGTTGAGAGAAACGAGAGGTTGTGACTAAGGGAGCGTCAAGTGCAAATGACTACTTTACCCTTTGATCGTTACATTAAACAATTTTCTATTAATTTAAGGGTGTGAATCTAGAATTTATGAAACCAGGGGTGTGAACTTGCTATTTCGCGGAACCTTGGGTGGGAACATGTTTACTTTTATAAATAAACCCACATTTAGAAGAGCTTTTTATTTACTTTGGGATCCAACATCAAATGCAAGATTTAATAAACAGTGTCATTCTATAAACATATAAGAGGTTTTCTCCCTCTGTTTCATCAAGAAAAAATATTAGAAATTTATTATGTATTGAATTAAAATGTTAAATAAATATATAAAATTATCAAATCAATTTCTAGAGATATAAGCCCTAATTATAAGATGGCATTACAATTGTATTAGAAGTAAAGTTACTTGTAACACTTATAAGATCTTATTACAATTGTATTATGGGTAAAGTTACTTGTACATAAGTTGACATATAATTTATGGGACTTGGTGAAAAGTGCATAAAATGAAAGATTAAAATGCAAATCATTATAAAGCACAAGTACATGTTGTGTAATATATTGAGCATTATAAGTTAGAATTGGAGGGTTCATATTTCTTTGTCCAAGCCTATTGGAGGGTTCATATTTCTTTGTCCAAATCTAATATGTGTGGCTATTGTAAGACTTGGAAAAGGCTATGGTTCAACCAACATTTTTGTTGATCTTGATATTTTCTAACTTTGAAAGTCTTAATACATCTTATATTTATATAATTAATACTATAAAAAAATGTCCACCCATAATTTACAAGCATAATTATGTCAACCCCCAATGCCTTAACTTTTCTTTATTATGCATAATTGGGTCATCGGAATCTTGTGGCTTTCTTAATTTCACCAACCATTAATGCCACCAAATATTATGGATCTTGATTCCCTTGTATTACTGTATTTAACAAGTATTTGAATCTGATCGCCAATAAAACAATCGAAAAGTTACGTCCACGTGTTAATTTCTTGCTTTGTGTAAACATAGTGGCAACCACTCTTGAGCTCAATTAAATATATATTGGGTTTTGGTTTTCTTTTTGCAAAATTGTGTACACTAGGACTCCACCTTAGTAAAGCCACATTCTATCATAATTTCTAAATTCTATTTACAAGCACCTTTTTTAAATTCAGAATATTAATAATTAGGTTTCATCCTTTTGTATTGATATGATTAAAAGCATGTTTAGACTGCCCTGCATTAGAGATAACGAAAAAGAACTAAATTTTCCTATATAATATTTGTTAGGTACAAAGTAATAAATCCATAGGCCAAAAAAATTGAAGAGCCCACGAGATTCAAACAATTAAGAGGAAACAACTTTCCTCAAAAAGAAAACCGGTCAAAGTGTTTGATCGAGCTCAAACATAAAGACCAAGGGAGTGTTTAGAAACCCGACCCATGCAATAACCCAGCTAGGCCACCGGGTCATGGCTCAAGCTGTTTAATTGGTTTGACTGGTTTGTCAAGCTTTTTAACTGGTTTGACTGGTGGGTCAAACTAGTCAAACCAGTGTCCAAAAGTTTGAAATCTAACAAAACCACCTCTAAAAATTACATGTAAGTCCCCATAGGTTTGAAATATTGCAAAACACCAAAAACACCATCGTTGGCATCGACAAATAGGGCCTGTTTCCGGCGACATCAACACTCCCCATCACCACGAAAACACTCCCCTCAGCCTCTTGACCAAAACCCATATCACCCCTCCCCCGTTCGCCTCCCCAGTCGTCAGCGACAACGAGTTTTTTCCAACGACATTGTTTTGCGATTTTCGGTCAATTTACTCACCAGAAATCAACGTCGTTGCCACCATTCCACTCATTGGCCATTCCTTTTCAAAAGCCCTAACATTCCAATCTTCAATTGGTCACAGATTAATGTCCTAATTTCTAGGGTTTTCGATGAATTGAAAATTTTGTAGCCTAACCTAGTAAAGGCGACAAGTCACGGTTGAACCGACTGGACCGGGCCGAATTCCTAATCACTGATCCAAGGTCAAAAGCCTGAATAATGAATAACGAGTCAGCTTCGACTCTAGGTTTAAGTCCAAATAATAACCTAGTAATCCAACATTTGAGGTTAATAAGGAATAATTACTAAAACTTTCTTTAAAGAGAAGTTGACACTTAGTTGAAGACATAGTAGAAAGTTACCTAATCTTCATTACCTACTACTCAACATTTATTTCCTACTACTTGGATGGGTACTTTACCTTCTTTTCTTAACTGTTACAAAACACAACATTTGTTACTTTGAACAATAAAGATTGACTCACAACCCAATCTTACAAATTTTCGCTCACAACTCTTATGTGGCAACTCGCAATTAATCAGTTTGCAATTAAAAATGCGAGACCCATTGCAAACTGACTAATTGTGAGTTATCACGTCAGAGTTATAAAAGAAAGTTTGTGAGATTAAGTTGTAATTGTAATATTGCCCTAATTAGAAAGCATGGCCATAGCCTCCAAGAACATGGCTATGCAATCACCAAGTGTCAAAGCTCTACAAATTGCAATGGGGCAAGCCGAAGGCAAAAGTTGTTCGATCATGCTATGATATTTTACTCACATACTTCATAAACCACCCTATAAAACTCTGATTAGTCGCTTGATACTTTCTTAACTACATATGGCTAACTTAAACATAGGAAAGTTCACGCTAACAACCCTATCAGCATTGTCTCTAACGCTAGAAACGGAATCAAGACTCAAATTTGGATGGAAAGCTATCGCTTCAAATGTTCGCTCTAACGTTCGTTATAAAAAATAATATTTATTTATAAATATGTTAGATAAGTATTATTTAATACTTCAATACTAATTAGTTATTGTAGTTTATTATGAGAAATTAAAAAAAGTTAAATCTAAATCTGAACCTAAAGCAAGACTCGGGATACGAGAACCTGGGCCGGTTATTTGAAAGCCAACCAGGCCTAGCCCAGGTTGGCCCGGCTTGATCCATCCTAAATCAAAATAAAAATGGAAATAGATATATATTAAGCTAATACATCTTTTTTACCTTGTTAAATTTTAATTTTTAAACTTCGGTCACTCATTTATTTTTATTGACTAAAAAAATAATAAAGTAAATTTCTTTTATTAGAACTCACTACAAACAGGTAGATAAATTAATTATTAAAAAGTAGGGGTATTCAAAACCGATTAACATATTTAATTTATATTTTATAATTTAATATTTTTAAATAAACCGGTTTCAACTAATCTTTTCCCATATTCTCGTAAACCAATAACCGAATCGAAAATCGGTTTTTGTATTTCTTTGAACCGAAACCAAACCGTTTTTTCAGATAATTGAAAAACCGGTTCAGTTATTGATTCAGTTTAGTTTTCTGCGTTTTTTTGAACACCCTTATTAAAAAGGGAAGTTTTATGAGATATTTGCTTGCAGATTTTCTTCTCGACAATATTTACCAAAATAAATCTTTTAGTTGAAAAAAACTTTTTTAATAATAAATATTTGTGTGATTATTTGAAACAATAAATATTGACTAATAACCTAATCTTACAAACTTTTTCTCACAACTTTAACTTGATAGTTCGTGATTGTTCAATTTGTAAATTGATAGGTTATACCCATATTGAATAGGAATGACCTATTTTGTGAGCTAATCATTAACTGTCATATTAAATTTGTGAGATAAAATTTTTAATATTAGATTATAAGTGTAGTATTGTCCTGTTTGAATATGAACATTGTTTTAGAAACCATTTTGTGATGGTGCTGTCTTTATGGTCTCAGAAACTGGGCTAACCTTGGGCTGGAATTGAGCATTACATGTCGGGCCAGGCCCAGGGCTACAAAGTCCGGCTCAAAAGAATATTTTCACCTCCCGCTCGATTTCAAAAACCAGAAGGCCAGTGAATTCAAATTAGATATATTTTCTGTGAAAAGCAAGGGAGAGCGATAAAGAGAGATTTTTTTTTTCTTTTTTAAAATGGCGGAAATAGAAGTGGAAGAGAAGCAATTGATGACGAATATAGCTAAAATCATAGACGAAATTCGAACATCGTTTGCCACTCACAACCGTAAGCTCAAAGAACTCCGAGCCGTCAGATCAAAATGTCCATCCGCGGCCCAATTCTTCTCCGCCTTCTCCAAAACCCTAATTCCCCTTTTCGGGGCCCAGCGACGTACCGCCTTGGCTGAGCGCGTGGTTAGGTTTGTTTCGGCCTTCGCCGTAAACAATAATGACGGATTTTTGGAGGACTTCTTCAAGTTCCTTTTGGTTGGCGCCGTGGCTGCCAACAAAACGGCTAGATTTCGAGCTTGCCAGATAATTTCTGAGGTATATAATTTCTCTTCTACTGTTTTTTTGGGTAAAATCGAATTACTGGGCCGGTTGGTATAGTTCTTACATAATTGGTTTTGTAATTTGATTTAAGCAGGATTAGAGTTTGTGGTTATTAAGCAAGAAAGAAATAAAGATAATGCCTGTTATTTGTATTTGAAAGAGTTTAGTAATTGAAGAAAAAATCTTATGTTATCGGTTTTTAATGTTCATTTATTGTTGGATTCTATTTTGGGTATTATTATTATTTTTAATCTATTAACTAGACTCTTTCATTCGCATTATTAGTTAATCCATTTTCATTTCTCATTGTAGATCATAATGCGATTGCCTGATGATACTGAAGTCAGTGATGAGGTCTTGGACGAGGTGATAGAATGCATGAAAGTAAGGGTGGGGGACAAGGTTCCTGTAATTCGTACATTTGCAATTAGGTCTCTTTCACGGTTTGTAAATGATTCGGACAACAGTGACATTCTTTATTTATTCCTTGAGCTGCTTCCCCTTGAACAGAATGCGGTGAGTAACAATCTTTATTTATTTCTTGCTCTCAAAAGGAAGTGATTCGATTCTAAGCTTAGACGAGTGCTTGTCATGTTGTTGTATTGGCATTTGTCTTGTTGATCGGTTTTAACTAACCCCTTTTCCTATCTGCATATAGCAACTGTTTAGACAGTCATTAAAAATGCTTGTACACATATATTTCTAAATTGTTCATGGATGTTGAGTCAAGATTTTCGCAAATTAATCACTATATCTGTGTCAGTGAACTATACTATGATGAGTACTGAATACTTGGATGAATTTCTTGAAGACTTTTTTATATTTATTTTGCAGATCCCTTGGTTCATTTATAGGATTTTTAGGTATGAATTTAATATTCGAATGGAGGAGTTAAAGAAATCTGGATAATATTACCTATACCATTTCAATAATTTCTTTAGTACTAGGAATTCAATTTTGTTGTACCAAGCATGTGAGTGGTTACCCCTTCAGAATTGTCCCATTCGAGGTGTTTTTTCTGTAAAAAAATTCATGAACTAAAATGAGGCAACTCACCTTGACCATAAGCTCAATGTGGTTTCAAATGTATCTGAAATTCTTATTGTTTCAATGGATCTCAAAGAGGTTTAAATACTATTCACAAAAGACTGGACTTTTTGCGCCACAGAGATGGATAGATTTAATCTTACCTTTGAATATTAAATGTTGTGCAAACCTACTGCTTCGTTACCCAGAAATCTTGTGATTTCAGGAGGTGAGAAAGGCAATTGTGTTATCATTGCCTCCTTCAAATGCAACTTCAAAAGCAATTGTCAGTTGTACCCTGGATGTTAGCGAGTCAGTGCGCAAAGCAGCATATCTTGTACTAGCTAATAAATTTCCTCTTCAAAGCCTCAGGTAAGTTCCATTTAAATGTATTTTGTTTGGTTGAAAAAGTGTACTTATACAGAGTAATGCCTCAAATATTAAACTACAAATATTAGAGTAGTACTTGAGCTAAGCATTAGACTATTTGTAATGTTAATTATTGCGGTTTGTTTGATTGTTGTTTTATGTTTCTTACGTTTTTTTTTTTTTTTTTTTTTCTGCTTCATCTGGTAGCATCAAGCTTAGAGCACTGATTCTTCAGAGAGGACTTGCTGATCGTTCTAAGCTGTTTCAAAGGAGTGTCTGAAATTATTGAAAGATCACTGGCTAGCCAGTCCTGCAATGGAAACCCTGTAGAACTTCTCAAGTATCTTGAGTTGAAACGTATGAGTTGGTTGGGGAGTCTTAATGCAGGTTCTTTTAAGAGCTGATTTAGTGAAAGTGAGTGATGGTGAAAGTATCAGGGAGTACATATCATCAGCCGGTGATGAAACTGAGGTTGGTAAAACTTTTGGATGAATCGCAGGCATTCTTAGTTCTTGTTGTCATTGGGTTTTACCCTTCTATAATTCCCAATATAATTTGCTTTAACTCAATCTTTTTTTTTTTTTTTTTTTTTTTTTTTTTTTTTTTTTCAAAGAATCACTGAAGTAAATAGAATTTTAAACCTATTGAAGTTGCCATACAAAGGCCTGAATTCAAGTCATGTAAAGGGATTTAAAATTCTTCATCGGGTGGCATTGGTTGGATCTAGTATATAATAGCCTTAGTTACCCTGAAGTTAGTTATTTGCATTCTTTCTTTTTCCAATGTCATGCATAATTTTTTTTATGCCCTAGAACAATATATGTTTGAATTGCTGTTGTAAATTTATGGAATGTATAGATATTATGTATCTGTGAAGTTTTTGACAATAGAATGAGTCAATGACAAATGTGTACTCCATATGTTTATGTATTGTCCTCCAATTCACCAAGTTTATTCTCATTTTCATCTGAAGTTAATCTGCATACCTCCATTGTTAATTCCCCTAAATAAATAATGGGGATTATGAGGTGCTTTTGCTAATTTTTTGTTTAAAAGATATCTGATTTTACAAGTGGATGGCTTATGTTACACTTTGGCTCCACAAAGCTGATACATTTTCAGCATCATGGCTTATGATCAAAACTCTAGACCAACTATCCTAATGTTTTCCTCTAGTGATGTTAGGTGACTCATCACATGACAACCAAAGGATCAAATTAATGGAACCTGAGGTTGCTCTTTATTGGAGGAGTCTGTGCAGGCACCTACAGGTGGAAGCACAGGTTAGTCTGTTCAACAACTCCATTTATGAATGTATTTTTTTTTTTTTCCTCCATTTCTTTTCTCCTTATGTTGCTGGAATGGTTGTTTGCTAAGTGAAAATGTGCTTGATTCCAGAGAATTCAACTCATATTTAAGTGAGTCCTTTCCTAATATTTTCAGTTTAACTTCTTAGGATTCAATTATTAAGTTAATATTTCTAGGGGATTAAGAGTTTTAATATGTGAATGTTGATGGCATGATTACAGTTACATAAAAAACTGATTTTTTGTTGCAAGAGAATTTAAGAGTTAAAACCTGTATGATGTGTCTAGAACACATGTATTTTCTTCACTTCTATACTTAGAATGTTCAAAATGTTAGTAGTTGGGACTGGGAAGACTATAGCATAAGAGGGGATTGGGCATAACCAATGGGAGCTAGAAAATTTAATAACTCTTGGAATAGAACAGAATAGTCCTCTTTGAAACATCTGAAATGTTTGTTAGACCTCTCATGCTTATGCTCTGTTATTGAATTTTCATGTTTGAAGTTGCATACAGTGAAATTTATACTTATATGAGAAAACATGTGACTGAACAGGCAAAAGGTTCCGAAGCTGCTGCTACATTGGGCACTGAAGCAGCAGTATACGCTGCTGAAGCTTCAGACAAACATGACCTTCTGGAAAGAATTCTTCCTGTAACGGTTTCTGATTATGTAGATTTGGTTAAAATTCATATAGATGCTGGTGGGTTAACTTCTTCTGATTGAAGAAAGACTAAATTCTGTATCAAAGTATGTTTTCTAATTTTACCTGATATTTCAGGACCAAATTATCGCTTTGCATCTAGGCAGTTACTGTTGCTTGGAGAGATGCTTGATTTTTCTGATTCCACAATCAGGAAGGTTGCTAGTGCATTTGTGCAAGACTTATTGCACAGGCCCCTGGAATATGAAATGGTTGAAGATGGGAACAAGTTTGTCATAGGAGATGGCATAAATCTTGGTGGTGACAAAGACTGGGCCAATGCAGTGTCCAGATTGGCAAGGAATGTCCATGCTGCTGCTGGTGAATTTGAAGAAGTTATTTTTGAGGTTGTAAAAGAGCTTGCTCAGCCCTGCAGGGAGAGAACTGCTGACTTTATGCAGTGGATGCACTGCCTTGCTGTGACTGGTCTTCTCTTGGAAAACATTAAGTCATTTCATTTGGTTCAAGGAAAGGCTACTGAATTTGCTGAACTTCTGAAATCTTTATTGCTTCCAGGGGTATGAAATTACATCTGTCACTGTTATTGATGATTTTATCTAAATATTCACACTGAAATTCTGTATGCCTATGTCAGATTGTCTTTGGCATAAGTGTTAAATTTTAAAGTGGATTTAGGTGTCAAACTTGTCTCTGAATCACAGGCACATATATAGAACTGAATAGTTCATTTGTTTGTAACAATATGAGCTATGTATTCAGATAATAAACAATGTGTTTACTTGTACTAAAATTGAAATATTTATGCAATCTTGTAAAATTGAGAAAACAAATAATAAAACTTATTGTAGATTAAAGACATGTCCTCCTTTGTGCAACACTTGGATTGCATAGAAAGTATAATCCCCCACCCATACCCTTGTGTATGAAATATCTGTACTTGCACACAGCTTGAGCTGAGCACAGGAGCTCTTCAAAGGTATGAAATAATAATATTAAAACTGTGAATGCAGGCAAAACATGTTCACTTGGATGTGCAGAGGGTTGCTGTCAGATGCCTTGGCCTTTTTGGAATATTAGAGAATAAGCCAAGTGAGGAACTAGTAAAGCAGTTGAGGCTCTCTTTTGCTAAGGCCCTCCCTACAATTAGCATAATGGCCTGTAAGGCTTTATTTGATCTCGGGATGTGGCATGGTCTGCCGGAAGTTGACAAGGCCATCGGGCAGGATCTTTCATTCCAACCTCAAGCTGATAAGATGACTTTTACTCCTATAAACCTTTCAGAAACAGATGGGGATTTGAATATTGAATTACTTGACCTCTTATACTCCGGACTTGAGACAAGTGATTGGGGAAAATCTTTAGAAGGTGATGAAACTGAGTCAATTCAAGCTGTTCTTGGAGAGGGGTTTGCAAAAATTCTTCTTCTCAGTGAGAAGTATCCTAGTATACCAGCTGCTTTACATCATTTGATCTTAGCGAAGCTCATCAACCTGTATTTCAGCAATGAATCAAAAGATCTGCAGAGGTGGATATCTGTGTGTTCCTTTTGCATTCCCTCTTTTCATCTATATAAGAATAATCTTTGAACTTTAATTCTCTTGTGAATCTGAGCAGGTTGAAACAGTGTCTATCTATTTTCTTTGAGCATTATGCTTCCCTCTCAGCAAATCACAAGGTAAGCAGAAAAATGCTCACAGTGAAAACAGACTATGTCCTTTATCCTTTTTGTTTTTTGGGCTGAGCAAAAAAGCTTGGATATCTTTGTATGTTAGCTGTATAAATTTTCTTTAATTTGGAAGTGCAGAAATGTTTGTCTGAGGCTTTTGTGCCAGTCATGCATTCAATGTGGCCAGGCATCTATGGAAATGCAGGAGGTTCTTCAATTGTGGTGTCTAATAAGCGTAAGCGAGCAGTCCAAGCATCAAAATTCATGCTGCAGATGATGCAGGCTCCCTTATATGCGAAAGAAAAAGAAGTGGAGGGTGAAAATGGTAGTAGGGAAACGTCAGAGACCTTAGATAGCAAGGAACCTTCACTGCAGTGTGGGGAGGAGGGGCTTGCAATACGCATAGCATCAGAGGTAATTGTTTTTAATTAATAGATTGAGCTTATATGTTGGACCATGAAGGATAGTGAAAAGTAAATGTCAATTGTCATGACTTTGCTGATTATGCCACTGTGTCAAGCTCCAACTATAAATGTTTCTTCTTAATGCTGAATTCCTTTATTTACCAATTTTTTGTTGTTTGTGAACAAAACGTACTTACTTTTGAACTACCAGAAAGATTCTTCAACAGTTTTTGAGATTAGAAAATTATAGTGCGTGTTATAGCAGTTAATGTTAGTTACTGTGAGGGGATTGACCCTTATACTTCTTGTTCTGTTGCAGTGATCTCTCATTAAGTGTTAAATTTTCTGTAATGAAGTGCTAAATTGCAGGATGAACATATTGAAAGTTACTGAATCTCTTTCAGCTCACTCAAAGGTTCAGAACCAGTTAGCTGGTTCTCCCATACCTTCCACCTTTTCCTTAACTTCTCCATAAACATGTTTTACACCAATAAATTATTTGTATTATCACAAGCATGGCTTAATTTCTGTCAATATCAAGTTGTGTCCATTAAAATCTCTTGAACCATTGAAACTTGAGGTTTCACAATGATATGCAATCTTTTTCTCTCTGGTCAAATGCTTATTTGAATAATATTGTTTAATTTCCATGTAGCTGATCCACAAAGAAGTAATGCACCCTGTGATTGTTTATTATGTTTAGCAATGTATGTATAACACATGCATATACCATATACATGTTTATTTGTAAATAATACCTAAATATATGCAAATGGGATCTATGTGCCTGTATATATATTAATATATACCAGTTCATTCAGTACAGTTCCAATTGAGATAATGTATCTGTTTGAAATCTTATTGAAATTATCAAGATCTTTTCCCAGTTTCTGAAAGGGAAAGGACATTGGATAACTAGTGTATCATATCCTACTTTGTTGAACCAAGGACCCAAGTTCTGTCAAGGATAAGCATATTGTTAGCTATATGGATAGTAATTACAATTTATATTCTAAGAATATCTTTAATATATACTTTTGCTCCGATGTTACTGGTCTTAAGCTTACTAATTTTTTATTCCTATGATTTTTTAGGTCCTGAGCTTCCATATGAAAAAGACACCTGCTGAGCGGTCATATGTTTCAGCCCTGTGTAGAATACTAGTCTTACTCCATTTCCGGTTATTAGAGCAAGGGGCAATAAAGTTAATGAGGAAGCTTTTGAGTCGTGTGTTTGAATCTGTATCAGCTGAAAAAGATCTTGTAAAGGAGTTGAAGCAGATGGCTGAACGTCTTAAGGGACTAGAGAGACATCCAGATGAGGAACTTTCACAAGATGAAGCTAATAATATTTTCGGTAAATATATCCCCTTTCAGAAACGATATTTCAGTAATTGACATTGCATTCATATTGCAATGTCTAATAAACACATGCATCACTTATAATAATTCAATGATAATGAAAAAAATAGATAAAGAAGAGGTTGAGTTGAATGTGTATACTTGATTGTTTCATAAGTTCCCATGCATAGTTTTTTGATCGCATGCATTAGTTTATTAAACTGAAAATGATCTCTGCATTCTAGTTGAATATGGAGGCATTAAAATTTTTATGTGTTGATCATTGTTTCACTAACAAAGTGGATCATTCTCTTTGATGGTGTTTCAACTCTTGAAAAATGTGTTTAGGGTCACATTGTGACTTTTGCCATCCTCATGGATTGTGTAGGGAGTTTAGGCATAGACTTCAATCTGGATGCCAGTGCTCCTGCTGCAGTGCCACAAACCCCAGCTCCATGCTCAACCAGACCAACCCGTTCAAGAAGACGAGTAAAGCGCGAACAGACTTCTTCTGATGAAGAAGACTCTCATGCTTCAATTCAATCCATGGTTCCTAACATTCCCGGAGCTACAAGCACCCGCTCACAGAGGGCAAGCAAGACTGCAGCAATGACCAAGATGACTGCCAAAACGGATCGCATCAGGATAGAAGAAGATGATGAAGAGGAAAGCTCAGAGTCAGAGGTAACCTCCAACGACGATTCTGATCAGTTCTCCGAATAACTGCAGTACGTACAATCTGTTAAGCTGTAATATGTTGTTGTATGGTCATTCCTTGTAATTAGATAATACTAAATGTGAACATGTATGGATAGGGTTGGGGAAAATTCATGTTATCGGTTGAATCAACCGAAATTTATTCAGTTTTTGTGCGTATCATAGTAGTTCACCTGTCATTGTTATCATCTGTCTCTTTCTGTCATTGTAGGTTGGGTTTTGTCTATAATAAATAGTGTAGCTGAATTACGGTTATAATTTTAAATGATATTGTAGCAAATGTGGACCATTTAATATAGTGTTTTTGAGCCATATAATTGAATGGTATAAAATCTAAAAATCATCTAACTTATGGTAGTCATCTTTTATTTTTATTATCTAAACTTGTGAGCATTGTTTTAAAACCTAGTCTGGATTGATTAGTTGAATCTATTCAACCAAAACTTGGGGTTTTCATCGGATTTACCAATTTTACTATTTATAGAAAACCTTAAAAATTAAGACGATGATCGATAAACAATTAAAGATTATGTTGGAAGTTTTAAAGAGGAAGGACCGATGAATGAAGAGGTGATGATGGAGGTAATTTCTGATCAGTGAATCGATCGAAAATCGTAAAAATTAATCAACAAGAAGAGTGAATTGTTATTGATGATTGGCAAGATGAATTGTGATATTAGTTTTGGTCATGAGGTTAAAAGGAGTGTTTTTATAGGAACGGAGAGTGTTGTCATCGAAAATAGCCTTATTTGCCTTGAGATTGTCAAACAGTGGTGTTTAAAGTGTTTTTGCAAGATTTTATATTTACTTTTTAGGGATGTTTTTATCGGATTTCAACCCGGCCACTTTGCCGGGTTTCACTCCTGTTGGTTATTAAAACACTGATGGTGATGTGAGTCGTGATATAACATCAAGAATATCCGTAATCATATTCCTGGCTATAGGACAGACGAAACAAGAAAAGAAGAAAAACATAAAGGAGAAACAGATAGAAAAGAGGAGAAAAGATAATATCAAAGAATGGAGTGATTTAAGGAGAATTTCATCATTTCTCACGGTACCCTTCTTTCACTAGAAAATATATGTTCCTTTTTCATATAAAACTAACTTAATCATTACTTTAATTTAATCAGAAATCAGACTGATAATATGATGATTAACAGTAACCCTAATTTATGAATCAACCTGCTAATTTTCCTTCATAATAATTCCCAGACATATATAAACAAACAAAACAACAAAAGCTCAAACTGCACTTCTTTATTAACAAAGACTGTCGACATTACAATTCCTACACAGGATCTTCTATGTAAGTTTCAGGATTACAATTCAAAAAGAGTGAAACAAGAAACAAAATTGCAAACATCTTTGATCTTTCCTATAATTCGGAATCTTCAATGTTGTCACAGTTTCTTGTTTGCTTCCATCCCTCTACTACTTCAAGCTAAAGTTTATCCGTCCCAAACGCAATCTCTTTTGTCTTCAACAACATTCTATTTACAATTTTGATTAGCTTCAAAGAATGATGTACTAGTTATTCCTCATTAGGTTGTTGTCGTTGAGACGTTTGTTGCTCTACCAATCTATCCAATGCTTCCTTCATCCACCCATATTGACTTTGACAAGATTTTCTGGCTTCTGCCACACTCATCTGCACAAAAAAATGTGACATAATTATCAGAATTTGTTCATTAAAGATGCTGTTGATTTCGAATGCAGAGTGCAAATGATGGGTGTAAATGTGCATACCCAAGTTCTCTTTCGGACATTTTTCTCCGGCCAGATTTCTAATTGCTCCTTAACAAGTAAAGAAAACATGTGTCCTTCATAATAAGTGTCATGTGATTTGCTCTTGAACTTCCATGTACCTAATTCACACTGCAAATTGCCAAAACAACAACTAATATCAGTAATCAAGTTTCAATATCATGTTCTGTTTTGTGCGCTTAGACGCAAAATTTATAGTAAGAATCATCTCTAAATCACCAGAAATAAAAACTTATAAAAAGTGAACTAACCTCTACAATTCCGGTTACCCCGGCTTCCTCCACAGTTTCTCTTAAAGCCGCTTGTTTTATAGATTCATCAATCTCCCAACCTCCCTGTAAATTAAACATGAGTTATATCATCGTGCTGATTCATTTTCAGAATAAAAACAACAGGAGCATCATCTTGACAAAATAAATATAATATACCTTAGGGAAGAGCATCCCTTTGCCCTTTTGGGAACTGATGAGAAGAACTTCTATGTCTTCCTCATCAATCTCAAGCTCATTTTGCTTAATCCCTTTATATCTATATGGTATACATCTGCAGAAGGATAAATAATCTGTGAGTCTCTAACATTTTCTTATCATTTTCACGAAGATAAGCTAAATGACTTTCCCACCACCTCCCAAACACACTGTTTCAATACCGAATAAAAATATCACAAAGTCAAGTCAGCGCGTAGGCTAGTGGCAATTGCACACCCAACACCGCATATGCCTTAGCACCTTCTCAACTAAAAACGTAACTTTTTACATATAAAAAGGAAAAAAAACAAAAAAAAAGTTACAAAATTACTCCATTATCAAACTAATATTACAAGTTTTCAACCCAAGCTATGAGATTTCGAAGAAAACAGGTAAAGACTTCCCTCAAAAACTTATAACTTCAGATGAATTTGTGACAAAATATGTTTCCAATATTAGAATTTAGAACTACCCACATAGAAAAACAAAAACTTTGAGCGACAGAGACACTAACCCGACAACTTGGCGAAAACCCTTCTGACAATAACGTTGTAAATGTCTTCCGGTCCGGGAAACCAAAGGAACAGCAGGTTCTTTAGCAACTAAAGCCACCATGTTTTGTTTTGTTTAGTATTGCAATAGGTAGAAAGGAGAAATACTTAATAGAGAAAGAAAAAAGCAGTTATGTTAGGTTGTGGTGTAATGAAGAAATGAAAGCAAGAGCTGCGCCTTTAATAATAATTGAAGGAGAGATGGATTGGAGATGGAGGGGAAAGCAGATAGAGGTTAAAGAAGGTGGGGCCAATTGCAGGGAAGAGGGTAAGAGTGATAGCTTGCTACTTGATAGAACGTGTCGCTGACGCGTCACGTGACCCTTTTCTTGTTTTTATAAACTTGAGAAAGAGCGTGTGGACACCCTCACACGCATGCAAGTGTTTTGTTTTTTCTTCCTTTCTTTCATTTTTTCAGGCTCAAGTTAAGAAAGCTAGGGCTACACCCCTACTTTATTTAATTTTATCAATAAATAATAATTTCCTTATTTAGCTTTAAAATATTAATATAGTTTTGCCTTCTAGAATTTTACAATGGTTTCATTATATAATTGATAACTAATGTGTAAGAATTTTGAAAATCTTGGATGAAATAGGATATGTACACGAAGCGGTTGTTTTTTTTTTTTTTTTTTGTTTTTAATGGATAGAGATATCCGAATTAGTTTATATACACTTCAATTAATCTTCTAAAATTTTAGAACTATCTGCTAAGTAAGAGTTCTAATAATCATTCTTATTAGCAACAAAATAAGAACTTAAATTTAAAACCTCTTAAATAATACATGTAGAACCACTAAGGCTTCGTTTGGTTCGCTTTTGGGAATACTATTATTAGTATTCCCAAAAAAGTTAAACAGTAAAATTTCATTATTCTCAAAATATTATTTTATATTTTTCAATTTCTTTTAAATCTCCTAAATTTGTTAATTTAACTAACCACTCCCAAATATTTTTTTAGAAATTACAAAAACACTCCGGCCACCTTCCAGCAGTGGTGGCCGGTTGTCCATATTTAATGGGTGGGTTGAAGGTGTTTTTGTTAACTTTTAATATTTTATTATAGGGGTGTTTAGTAAATAAACAAACATATGAGATATTTTTGTTAATTTCTAAATCCTATATTGTAATACCCGTCCAATTTAACTTTTTTAAAAAGATTATTCTAAAAACTATCTGAATAATGAATCAAACGGAGCCTAAACCACTTAAAAATTGATTTTTTTGGATATTAGAGAAGCCCAAAAACATCCCTATCGAAATATAAGATTCAAATAATTTTAATTATACAGTATTTGTGGAATATTGGGAAAATAACCTTATCAAAGTGTTGATAACTCAAAGAAAGACAAAAACAAAAACAGAAAGCCTTCCACATCAATCTAAGAAATGATTAAACAGAAAGCCAAAAATCTCACCTTTTATCGATGAGAAAACAATGGGAAGAAGCAATCCCTTTCTGTGTACAGCCTGATCTTAGCTAAACTATGTGCTTTACTTTATCATCTTCATCTACTTTCCCAAAAATCAGTAAAAATCTAGTAACTTACTTCAGGATTATAACTGACTTCACGTGTATTTTCCACAATAACCTTTCTTCCTTTTTAATCAATAATACAATAATCTTATTCATACAATATTTATATTCTAATTTTGAATTTGAGTGACATAATTATTGATAACTTTACATTATATTAATTTTATTATTTTTTTTAATTAATATAATATTGATACATGATCAATATTATTCACTTTATATCATATCATTTTATACCAAAAAAAAAAAAATTTATTATTATTATTCATTTTATATATATATATATATATATATATGATATTACTATATACAAAATAAATTACTATATAATATCACTCTTAATTATAGTACTCTCCCAAAGTTTAGGAGGATCGTCGTATAAAATAAAGTTAAATAAGATCATTTGTGATACTTAACTTATCTCTATTATCATTATTGTTAATTTTATAACTTTAGCTTTTGTAATATGAATATATTGATAGCTTTTTTATGTGAAAGAAATCATTATGCCTAACCTCTTTTTATTTGTCTTTTGAAATCATTATGTCTAACTTTAAGATATACATTAAACGCGCTATAAACCAAAAATAAATAATTTATATTTGTTGATATTTGATTTTGACACCAACAATTCGCATGTGTAAAGTGTTATGTTGGCTTAGAAATTACACATGAATGGAAAATGCAATAAAATAAATGAAAGATAATTTTCAAAGTGGTTCGGATGCTTAAAACGAATCTTATATTCACTGTTATTCTATTATTATCTGATTATCTATGATATTGTCCGTACAACATACAAAGATGGAGAAAAACTTTGTTTATAGAGAAAAATAATAAAGTTCTCATCTGTCCAGCCTTCCATTTCGTGAAAAGATGTGCCCATTTATACTTTTGAGATCAATATAATGAGTGCTTTTGCAAGTTGTCTTGACACATGGAAAACTTGCATTCATCCTAATCTTTTATTTTAATAAAGGTGGGATAGCTCTTATATAATATCTTTGAGGTGTTTTAGGCTTGACAGCTAATACACTTTGTCTTTTAGGTAAAGCTGACATTAGTAAGACTTTTTAGGCACAATAATATTAATGATATTTGTTAACAATAGGGTTATTTAGTAAACCCCTATGTGTTTAGCGTTTTTATGTAAACATCCGTTGGTTTTAGAAATGTCATTCTAATCCTTGTGTATTTAACCTTTTATGTAGTGAGCATATGTTAGTTTTGAAAATGCGACGATAACCTTCATCTTTTATCTAGCATTAGGTTAGTTTGTCTAAGTTTGTAAGGAAATGACCTTTATACCATTCACCTAGATTCAATTAATTTAACATCTAAAATTTGTTAATAATATTGAGAGGTTAATTTTTTTTTAGCAAGTTAAGGCTCCGTTTGTTTATTTTTTTAGAATAGTATTCTATGCTTAATAGGATTTAATCAAATATGATAAGATTATGACAATATGTTTAGTACATTTTTTTAAAAATAATTAGATTATTTTTTAATCCCCTATTAAAAGTTTATAAATTAACAAAAACACCCTCATCCACCAAATAATTGCCAGTAACCGGCCACCATCGCCGAACGGTGGTCGGAAGTCACCAGAATGACTCATGACTAGTTGGATTTGGCCGATTGTGCGTCAGTCTATACTTTTTTGGCCAGATCTACCATTGGTCTAGCTGGAAACGGCTAAAGATCTGGCTATTGACGACAACATATGACGGTCAGATCTTTGGCCGTAGATCTAACTATTTTCGGTCAAATCTATGGTGGATCTGATATGAAACAGACAGATCAGCGCACGGTCGGCCAGATCCAATTGGTCGTGCGTCATTCCAACGACTTTTGACCACCATTTGATGATTGTGGCTGACTGCCTGCAAAAAGTTAGGTGGGTGAGAGTGTTTTTGTTAATTTTAAAGCTTTATTGAGAAAAATAATTGTTAAATGTTTTAAGAATTGAATAATATTGGACTTTGAAAAATATTAAAATAAACTTATTTTTTATTTTTTAACATAAAATAGTAGAATAAGATAGGGCTAAAATAGTAAAACAAGCAGAGCCTAAATTGTTGATGTTTCTAAAATAAGTGAGTGTTTACACTATTAAAAAAAAAAAAAAAAAAGGTTAAACACATAAACTTAGAGTCAATTTTTTGAAACAGAAAAATACGAAACATGCAAGGTTAAAGGTTTATTATAGGGGTGAGCGGTTTCAAGTACCCTACACTTTTCAGGGGAACTAGAACCGGAATCACACAATGCAGGTTTCCAAAAAAAGGAACCGGAACCGGAACCGAAACTGCATAGTGCAGGTTCTTCAATTCAAGAAACCGGAACGTAAAATGCAGGTTCCGGTTCCTTTCCCGGGTACCCTATAAAAAATTAATTACCCCCTATTAGTTTAAAAAATGACGAAATACTTTAAAAGTTTACAAATATACCCCTAACAAATTTTGATTATTCATTCATTTGTGTCCAATGTAGCTCATAACCTGTAATCTCTAGACAACACTTGAATTCAATCAATTAATATGCCGTGAAGAATCAACACTTGAAGTTCCAGAAAAGTAGAAAACACAAGAGAAGAAGACGGCAGAGAGAATGGAGAAGAACCAGAAAAGTAGACAACACAGAAAAGAAGATGGCAGAGTCGTAGAGAGAATGGAAAAGAAGAGATGTCAATTTGAGATACCCTAATCGATTTGGGTATTTTGCTTTGTTTGTAAATGTAAAATTACAAAGATACGCCATTATTTATACTAATTTACTAACATTGCCAGGGGTCTATTTGATAAATTAATAAATTATTAATGTTTATAAATTTATTAATTTAATGTTATAATTGGCCAATTGGGTATTTATAATATACTAAATATAATTTAGTAAATTTACTATTGATAAATTAGTAATATTTAAATGTAATATAGTAATGTTATAATTAATAAGTGATCATACTATAATGTAATGTTATAAATATTATAATTATTTAAGTAGTTATTTAACAATAATGTAATATTATATCAATTAAATTTCTAATAATTTAATTAATTTCTTATGTTAATGTTTATTATAATGCATATTAATTAAGTAATTATTTAATTGTGTAGTTATAATTAATTAAGTGATCATACTACAATGTAAATTATAATGTTATAATTAATTAAGTAATATACATTTAATTATAATGTAATATTATAATTAATTAAATTGTTAATCATTTAATTAAGTATTGTAATATTGTTTATAATAGATGTTATAATTAATTAAGTAATCATACTATAAATTTATAATGTAATGTTATATTAATAAAATTATAATCATTAATTAAGTATGTGTAAATTAGTAAATTATTAATGTTTATAATTTAATGTCATAATCAATTAAGTAATCATTTAATATTTTAATTATGTAAGTTATATTAATATATGATCATACTATAATAGATAAATGTAATGTTAATATGTTATAATGAATTAAGTAATCATACTAAATCTATAATTTAATATATAATTAATTAAATTTAATCATTAATTAATATACTAATGTTTTAATGGAATGTTATAATTGATTAAGTAATATATTATAAAATATAAGGTAAGTTTATAATTAATTAAATTTTTAATGGTTAATTAAGTAATGTATAATATAGTAAAAACGAATGTTTATAATGTAATATTATAAATTCATAACTATTTATATAATCATTTAACTATGTAATGTTATGTTAAGTAAGTGATCATAATATAAGTAATATAATAATAATAATTAATTGAGTAATTATTTAATCATAATGTAATGCTTAATTAATATTTATAATGTAATTTTTATAAGTAATATTAAATTAATTAAATTTCTAATCATTTAATTAAGTATTGTGCTAATTTTTATATAATAAATTAGTAATTACTAATGTTATAATATATATCATAATCAAATAGTAATTATTTAATTATGTAATGTATAATTAATATATATCATACTATAATGAAGTTATAGTGAATTAAGTAATCAAATATAGATCTTTAATGTATATTATAATTAATTAAATTTTTAACATTTAATTAAGAATATAATAAATAATAATGTAGTAGATTGCTTTTGTTTATAATGCAATGTTATAAATTTATAACTAATTAAGTAATCATTAACTATTTAATACATAATTATTAGCTGATCATAATATAATGTAGTGTAATAATGTTATAATTTAAATATTTAATAGTAATTATTTAACTAAATGTAATATTTAATTATTAAATTTTTAATCATTTAATTAAGTAATCTTTGTTATAATGTAATGTTATAATTAATGTTTATAAGATAATGTCATAATCAATTAAATAATCATCTAATTATATATCAACTAATCATACTATAAAAGATATTGAAATGTACCATGAATTAAATAATCATACTATAAATCTTAAATAATATTTATAATTAATTTTTATAATAAAATATTATAATTAATTAAGTAATCATTTAATTATAATGTAATGTTAAATAATTAAGTAATCGTACTATAAATTTAAATGTAATGGTAATTAATAAATTTATAATCATTTAATTAAGTATTATACTAAATTACTAATGTTTATGTAGTAAATTATAATTACTAATATTTATAAAAATGTCATAATCAATTAAGTAATCATTTAATTATTAATGCACTAATGCAGTAATGTTATAATTAATTATGTAATATATTATAATGTAATATTATAGTGAATTAAATAAATACTATAATCTTTAATGTAATATTATAATTAATTAAAATTTAATATTTATTAAGTTTGTACTAATGGTAAATGAAATATATAATTAATTAAGTAATTATACTATAAATCTATAATGTAATGCTATAATTAATTAAATTTCTAATTATTTAATTAAGTAATATACTAAATGTTATAACTTATCAGTCAATTAATTAAGTAGTAATCAATTAATGTGATGCTATAATTAATTATACTATAAATCAATTAAGTAATGTTATAAAATTATAATTAATTATGTAATCATTTAACTACAATGTAATGTTATAAACTTATATAAATTTAACTAGTAATTAAATTATTAATGTTTATCAATTTATTATATATAATTAATTAATTGCTAATTTACTATAGATATAATGAGAATTTGATAATTGAAGTAAATAACTACATATATATTATTCAATCAAATATGCTTTTTATTCAAAAATAATTCTTTTAAAACATTAAAAATTAAAACACTTTTATTTGATCATAATTCTAATTTTTTACTAATTAATGAAAATTTTAATGTTAATATATATAATATATTAAAGTTTTTAATATGGTGTAATTTATATGTAATAAACATAATTGTATTAGTATATTTATTTAATTAGGTTATTCTAAAAATTTAACTTTTTCTATTTTAAATTTTTTTATATGTAAAATAATAGAAACCCCCTATTATTACAAATATTTCATTGCCGTTCAGTTTCAAAATAGGTTCCAAATAGGTCCAAAGAGGTTTCAAAAAGGTTCTAAACAGGTTTAAAAAAGTTCCAAACAGGTTCAAAAAATCAGTTCCAAACTGGGTACCCGCTACAGGTTCTAAAAAGGGTACCTTTTTAGGTTTTTATTTCAGGTTCTGGTTCCGATTCCGGTTCCTCCACACACAAAAACTAGAATCGAAACCGTACAGTATCGATTAAAAAAAATTAGAACCAAAACCTATGGTATAGTACTAGTTTTGGATAGGTTCTGATTTGATTTTGATTCTATCTCTAAATTTCGATTCTATCTGCTACCATGCTACCCCTAAATTTACTTTATATAAACAAAATGCGCCTATATCTAATACTGATATTATTAACAATCATCCCAAGAAAGGCACCGTGAACCACAGCATTTAAAAAAAAAAAAAAAAACCAGATTAATAAGTGGAACAGAAAACTGATGTGGACTCAAGTGGCTTAATTGGAGGCCACGTCACGTATTACGTTGGGATTGCTGTCAAGATAGAGACGTCTGGGGACTGGGCATGACTCATGAGTTGGTACTAATATTGTATGAGTTACTGTCATCCACTTTCTCACAACTTCGGCTATGCTCTATTACTCACTACACAAATTCAATTATATTAATAATTATTATCACCCAAATTTACAGCTTCAACTATGCTGTACACGTCATTTCTATTGAACTAAACATGGTCGTATTAACTAAGATCTAGCCCCTTATTTGTTGGATCCAACTATTAAAACGTGGAATTATTTGTTCATTAATCTTATTCTTATGTTTAAATCACCGACGGCTCCTCGTATTATGTTTTAATCAATAATTAAGGATGCGATTTGGGACTGATTATTTAATTAACTATTAATTTTAACTTTTGAAAACCCAAAGGTGTTTATGTAAGTGTATATTACGAAAATATTTTAAAATTAATATAAATATAAATTAATTATAAAAATTAATAAAAAGAGTGAAGGACTTTTTTCCATCCCAAATAATAGCTTAATGACACTTTCTCATAAATTGACTTTTAAAATATCACTATATCATCTAAATTTATATTATGTCTACATTATTGCGACTTCACATCATCACTATTCTCTTATTTGACCATCACTCACTAAAAGCTTTTAAACCGTACTCTAATCAATCCCACCAATCACCAACAATCAAACGATTAGGGTTTGTATAGCCGTCCCTTCAAGTTAAATTCTGATCAATCCTAATCATTAAAATCTAATATTTAATTACCAAAAAACTCATCAACCTTCACTCTTTAAAAGTCTCAATAATTTAGACTGAGTTTGTTCTCTGTTGTTTATTAAAATATAAATTTAAATAATAAAATAATATTTTAAAATTATTAGATGAAACAGTGTCAGTAATACATTATTTGAGTAGAAAGAAGTTCGTTAACTCTTAATAAAAAGGTTAAAAACCTATTGGCGATGACTTACCATTGTCAACCAAAGACACTATCAATATAAGAAAACAATAACTCCATGGACATGATATTTCTAATTTCTCCATGGAAAGTTGAAAAAGGTTCAATGTCGCACTCAATAATTACCAAGTCAACATTGCCTATACAACTATTCTAATAATATTGACCATGCCATTGACAACCGATAACTCTATCAAGCTAACTTTAATCTTTTATTTTTCATTAAATTTATATCTAAATAATTAAAAATATATATTAAAGAAACAAAAGTATCTTAATTATTGTTCATGTAAACATATATAATCTTATGAAAACAAACCAATTTAATAATTAAACTTGAAGAAGCAATATTAATCATAAATGATTGATGTACGCTTCTTATACAATATAAACACGAAGGATTGTTGAAACTTCAAAATTATTGGAATGACACTTAAATATAACATAAGTCATAACCACATGATTGGTTTGGTACTAATTATTTTCAAAACTCATAATAATTGCACCATAAAAATATCACCGCTTTTAGCCAGAAATAATTAATCTGTCATGCTATTGTATGAGTTGAAGAATTTGAGTCAGAAAGTCAAGTCAAGTCTACAATATAAGTAACTTCTCATTTCTCTACAGTCTACACGTATGTATATTTGAATAATTCTATATTTATAATGGTCGTTACTCGTTAATAATAATTTGATTTATAAATGGTCTTCAAAGTTGATTATTGTCTCATTATTCACACATGATTTTCATGTGATATTTGACTCCTCATTTCTTTTTATTTTATTTATTTATTTTCCATTGATTTGGTGCAATGCTCTTGGCCTTTATATTCTTTAAATATAATATTTATTTTGTTGGGAATACGAATTTCAACTATAAACAATGTGAAAAAAATATTCAGTTGAGATTTAATGGCTGAATCATTTATTCAGTTCCCATGTGAGATAGGTCTTCAGTTTACCAAGTATTCTCAGTGTAGACATACGTATTTATTTCGTCAGTTCATACTTGAACCTGTAATTATTGAATTTTGTTTTCTCTCACAATAGTTTTCCAAACCCTTGTTTGTTTTCAAGATATGAGTTGAGAGGTGGGAATTAAAATAATCAACAATGATGTTTTATATTTTAAGTTTTAAATGGAACTATCTTTAATAATATTGATTTAATTTAGGGTTACCCTAATTTGTTGTATTGTTTTTGAAGAAAGGAATTATGAACTTTATTACATACAAGATGGCTACCTCAATTGACGATAAAAAAAATATAATTTGGTAATAATCACCACTAGGTAAATGATTTTTTGGTGCGGATGAAATGAATAATGCCACACTAAATTGGTGTGACTTTAGAGTTTGATTGGCGTAAAATTTGGACACCATTTGGTGTTTTATTGGAAATATCCTTACCTAATCAGGGAATAATAAGAAGAAACTTTCTAACTTCTAGTGTCTATTATGTATCATGAAAAGTAAAAAGAATGGAAAATTGGGGCTGATAAATAATAAAAAATTAGGTAAACTATAATGCATTTAAAGTAGTTGCGTCTAGCATATGGTTTAACTTTAATATGAGACGATTTTATATTTGTAATAATAGGGTGCTCAATTTTGTTCTCTCTCACAAAATTTTTCCAAAGCCTTGTTTGTTTTCAAGATATGAGAGAGAGGGAAAAATAATCAACATTGATGTTTTATATTTTAAGATTTAAATAGAATTATCTTTAATAATATTGATTTAATTTAGGGTTGCCCTAATTTGTTGTATTGTTTTTGACGAAAGAATTATGAACTTTATTACATATAAGACGGTGAAAAATATAATTTTTGTTGAGTGATAAATTTATGCAAACTGAATAACTGCCACGTGTCTCCCAAAGTGCTTTATCATCACGATGCATGTCAAAACCGTAGAAGATAACTTCTTTTAGAAGTCAACCCCATCTCAAAAGCCACATTTCAATTTGCATGTGAAAACCTTTACCTTTAAGGCTGCAAGTTATCTTTTAAGCTATGTGTTAATTCACATGGAGATTACTTTATTTATAAACTAATATGTGTAGTTTTATATGTGCAATTATATGTGGATTACTTTAAACTATTGGTCACCTTTAAAATATTATAAATAGGGATCTTCCACCTTAAACCAAAAGACCAGTTTCTGATTTTCTGAAGAGACATAAAACAGTTATCTCTCTAGTACAAATATCTTTTGAAAACACATTAATAAGATAACAGTAGACGTAAAAATTACGCTTTACATCCGAACCATTTTAAAAATTATTCTTGTTTATTCTTTCATTTACTTTTACGCATTATCTTTATTATTGCCCACAAGTTCAGCATCATATTTCATTTCTCAGTCTCCCTTAAATGTTAAACCCTTGGTACAAACTTCTTTGAAGGCTTGTCTACATCTTATTGGTGCATCAACATTTTCACAACTTAAGTAAGGTATTTATGTAAAGATTATAGACCATTGAATCATAAATTTGATCCCATAGATGTTTGAATCACTATCCAATGCCAGTAACGTAATCGACGAAGGCCTGTTTAATAATAATAGTATTGAAAGGTGTATTTTGAAGAAAAAAATATACAGCAAAGTCGACCATAGGAAGCATAGGAGATTGCAGGGAGTGAGATAAATATTGAAATAGGTACCTTCAGGTAGCGTGACGATTCACTTGAGACTTTTGGGTGTATTACTCAAGAGGTCCTGAGTTCGAATCCTCACGATTACTGTTGAAGTCTCACACTGATTAGGCACGCTCAAGCATACTGGTTTATAAGAGGGGATAATCATCACATTCAACAAGGCCTTATTGGGTGAGGAGTCAGACCCACCTCAAGTTTTATCATGGTATGAGAGTTAGGTTCAGTTGAGTTGAGTGATTGACCAATGAGTGAAGAGTTAAAGCCAGCAACTACCTCTTTCAACAAGCATGACCCAATATATAGGCTTGACCGTGAGGCAGAGTGTTGGAGTCTTACACTGACTAGACACGCTCAAGCCTATTGGTTTATAAGAGAGGGTAATCCTCCCATTCAACAAGACCTTATTAGATGAAGAGTCCGACCCACCTCAAAATCTATCATGGAATAAGAGCTAGGTTCAGTTGAGATGAGTGTTTGACCAATGGATGAGGAGTTAGAGCTAGCAACTACCTCCTTTAACATGCATGACCTAACATATGAGCTTGACTGTGAGAGAAAGTATTGGAGTCTCACATCAACTAGGCATGCTCAAACCTACTGATTTATAAGAGGGGGTAATCCTCCCATTCAACAAAGCCTTATTAGCCGAGGAATTAAGCCCACCTCAAATTTTATCAACTACTAATAACAGGTAGCCACTAAAAGCTTATCTGATCGTTAATTTCAGGGCCTCGAGGGACTAATTGAGATGTGTGTAAGCTAGTTTGGACACTCCAAATAAAAAAAAAAAAAAACACAGATAAATATTGAAATTAAGTTGAATAATTTCATAAAACAAAACTGAGGGTTCATGAATAAGAACAAACTTCCCAACTTCTAGTGTTTATTATTTACTATGAAAAGTAGAAGGAATGGACAATTGGGGCTGACAATAATAAAAAATTAGGTCAACTACAATGCATTCAAAGTAGTTGCGTCCAGCACATGGTTTAACTCAAATAATCCAAGATTTATTAGATTTTTCAACATAACATTTGAAATTTTCGAGGCATGCATTTAACATCTTTATGGGGCAATGTGTGGACGCAAGACCCCAGTTTGAGGCTCAGGCTCAGCTACCATTCTTACAAATTTGATTACGATGTTACAAAATTATAGGCTACATCCCCATGTCGACATTTTCAATTTGTTAAAACTCATATTTACTTGCAATTCAATCATGTCAACATGTCGGTAGGTTGAGAAGAAAAGATAGAGGTAGCTTTTGNATGTACTATGAAAAGTAAAAGGAATGGACAATTGGGGCTGACAATAATAAAAAATTAGGTCAACTACAATGCATTCAAAGTAGTTGCGTCCAGCACATGGTTTAACTCAAATAATCCAAGATTTATTAGATTTTTCAACATAACATTTGAAATTTTCGAGGCATGCATTTAACATCTTTATGGGGCAATGTGTGGATGCAAGACTCCAGTTTGAGGCTCAGGCTCAGCTACCATTCTTACAAATTTGATTACGATGTTACAAAATTATAGGCTACATCCCCATGTCGACATTTTCAATTTGTTAAAACTCATATTTACTTGCAATTCAATCATGTCAACATGTCGGTAGGTTGAGAAGAAAAGATAGAGGTAGCTTTTGGTTGTATTATTAAAAAGTTTTTGAATTTAAGTTTTTTTATGGGTATTAATAAGGATAATCACTGAAACTCTTATGCGATTAATAATAATTTTAAAATTTTATAAAATTAGTTAAAATATATATAAATTACACTTAAATACTCCTGACATCAAAAGAATAAATAAATAAAAAAGGAGATAAAAGTAGCCCACCAAATTAAAAAGTGAAAGGGGCTTTGGGCCCATTTGTCATACATAATTGAAATAGTCCACTTTTCTCGAGGGACCACTTTGATGGATTATTTCATTTCATTTATGGCTAGATTCCGTGGAATTATGATGATTGGTGGATTAGTCTTTTAAGAGTACAAATTGTTCATCTAAATGCTAGAAATTTATCAAATGATTAAAACTTTGCGTGTATTCCGATAAATATTTATGTCATTTATATTTATCTATAAAATAGGCATGAATTAAACGATAGTTTGTCAACTCAAGTGTAACATCTCTCTTCAATCTCATATTATTAATGAGTTGCATAAATTTTCGAATGTTCTTACAGCCAAGAAAGAAATATAACAATGATTGAGAATTACCAATTACATGCGCAGCTTCATTTCTAATATTTTTTAACTCACTTCTCTACTTTTCCAAATGCTTAAGAAGAATTCTCATTTATGGTCTGATAAGCAAACTAATACAGTCAAGAGTTTTAGTGAATCTCATCATTAACTTCAGAGATAACAGGTAGTCTTAAAGATTCAGATTGATGGATAATTAATTGAGGATAAATATTGAGATGTTGATCGAAGTATTATTTTCAGAATCAACGCTATTAGCAAATGATTCATCAGTAAAAGACATATAAACTTCTGATTCTGTTTGGAGGGAAGATAGAGAATCCTGATAAATACCCGAAGTAATAAAAATAATTTTTAATATATGAAAATACTAAATCTTTTATCCTTTAAAACGTCAATCATTTTGTTTTTTATTCATGGTAAAGTAACAGTATCTCCGACTCTATTATATAATTAATTTATTAATCACGAATAAATCATTGTTCTTCGCCTCAATTCTTGAATTCCATTATCCACTTATCTACCGCCACGTTTTACTTTGACAAAATTGTTTCCTTATACTGAAGTGGACGGCCCGATGTCGGTTATTCTTTAACCGATCTTCTTGAATTTCGCATTTCATCTATTTTGTTTTATTTTATGTTCCCCAAACAATTAACTCTTCTCGTTGAATTAAATATCAATTTATGTTCAGTCACGATATATTTGTATTCATAAATTAGAGTCAATTTTTTGAACAGAAAATACGAAACATGCAGTTAAAGTTTATTATGGGGTGACGGTTTCAAGTACCCTACACTTCAGGGAACTAGAACCGGAATCAACACAATGGGCAGGTTTCCAAAAAGAACCGGAACCGGAACCGAAACTGCATGTGCAGTTCTTCAATGCAAGAAACCGAACTAAATGCAGTTCCGGTTCCTTTCCCGGTACCCTAAAAAAATTATCCACCCCTATTAGTTTAAAAAAATGACGAAATACTTTAAAAGTTTACAAATATCCCAACAATTTTGATATTCATTCATTTGTGTCCAATGTAGCTCATAACCTGTAATCTCTGAGACAACACTTGAATTCAATCAATTAATATTCCGTGAAGAATCAACACTTGAATGTTCCAGAAAAGTAGAAACACAAGAGAAGACGACGCAAGAGAATGGAGACAGAACCAGAAAAGTAGACAACACAGAAAAGAAGATGGCAGAGTCTTAGAGAGAATGGAAAAGAAGAGATGTCAATTTGAGCTACCCAAATCGATTGGGTATTGCTTTGTTTGTACGGTAAATTACAAAGATACGCCATTATTTATACTAATTTACTAACTGCCAGGGGTCTATTTGATAAATAATAAATTATTACTGTTTATAAATTTATTATTTAAGTTATAATTGGCCAATTGGGTATTTTATAATATACTAAAATATATTTTAGTAAATTTAATATTATAATTATATATTTTATGTAATATATATGTTAATTACTTAAGTATCATACTATATGTCATGTTATAAATACTTATATATCTAAGTAGTTATTTACCAATAATGTAATATTTAATCAATTAAATTTCTAATATAATTAATTCTTATGTTTAATGTTTATAATATAATGTCAAATTAATTAAGAATTATTTAATTGTGTAATGTTAATTAATTAAGTGATCATACTACAATGTAAATTATAATGTTGATAATTAATTAAGTAATATACTATTAATTATAATGTAATATTATAATTAATTAATGGTTAATCATTTAATTAAGTATTGTTAATATTGTTTATATAGAATGTTATAATTAATTAAGTAATCATACTATAAATTTATAATGTAATGTTATAATTAATAAAATTATAATCATTAATTAAGTATTGTGTAAATTATATTATTATGTTTATAATTTAATGTCTAATCAATTAAGTATCATTAATATTTTAATTATGTTGTTATATAATTATATGATCATACGATAATAGTAAATGTAATTAATATGTTAAGAATTAAGTAATCATACTATAAATCTATAATTTAATATTATAATATTAAATTTCTAATCATTTAATTAATATACTAATGTTTATAATGGAATGTTATAATGCTTAAGTAATACATATTATAAATAATAGGGATGTTATAATAATAAATTTGTTAATGGTTTAATTAAGTAATGTAATAATATATTAATACCGAATGTTTATAATGTAATATTATAAATTCATACTATTTATATAATCATTAACTATGTAATGTTATAGTTAAGTAAGTGATCATATATATGTATATAAATAATATTAAATTAATTGAGTAATTCTTTAATCTAAATGTAATGCTTAATTAATATTTTAATGTAATGTTATAAGGTAATATATAATTAATTAAATTCTATTCATTTAATTAAGTATTGTGCTAATTTATATAAAACTTAGTAATTACTATGTTTATAATATAATATCATAATCAATTTTTAATTAAAATTAATTTAATTATGTATGTTATATTAATTATATAATCCATACTATTGTAATTTTATAGGTGATTAAGTAATCAAATTATAGATCTTTAATGTAATATATTATATTAATTAAATTTTTATATTTATAAGTATATAAATAATATGTAGTAGATTGCTTTTGTTTATAATGCAATGTTAAAATTATAACTAATTAAGTAATCATTTAACTATTTAATACTATAATTAATTAGCTGATCATAATATATGTATTGTAATAATGTTATAATTTAAATATTTAATAAGTATATTAGATAACTATAATGTAATATTTAATTAATTAAATTTCTAATCTTTAATTAAGTAATATTTGTTTATAATGTTAATGTTATAATTAATGTTTATAAGATAATGTCATAATCCATTTAATCAATCTAATTATAATCAACTAATCATACTATAATAAGATATTGAAATGTTACCATGATTAAATAATCATACTATATCTTTAATATAATTTATAATTAATTTGTTTATAATAAAATATTATAATTAATTAAGTAAATCATTTATTATTAATGTAATGTTAATATTACGTTCGTACTATAAATTTATAATTATATGTTTGTAATTAATAAATTTATAATCATTAATTAAGTATATACTAAATTACTAATGTTTATGTAGTAAATAATAATTACTAATATTTATATATAATGCAATAAATTAAGTAATCATTTAATTATTTAATGCACTAATGCATAATGTTATAATTAATTATGTAATTATATTATAATGTATATTATAGTGAATTAAATAATCATACTATAATCTTTAATGTAATATTATAATTAATTAAATTTTAATCATTTATTAAGTTTGTACTAATGTTTATAATGAAATATTAATAATTAAGTAAGTTATACTATAAAATCTATAATGTAAGCTATAATTAATTAAATTTCTAATTATTTAATTAAGTAATATACTAAATGTATAACTTATCATCAATGTAATTAGTAGTAATCATTAATGTGAGGCTAAATTAAGTTAATCTATAAATCAATAAGTAATGTTAAAACTTATTAATTATATGTAATCATTTAAACTACAATGTAATGTTATAATACTATAATAAATTTAAACTAGTATTAAATTTATTAATGTTTATCAATTTCATTATATATTTAATTAATTGCTAATTTACTATAGATATACTGAGAATTTGATAATTGAGAAATACTACATATATATTATCAATCAAATATGCTATTTTATTCAAAAATAATTCTTTTAATAACATTAAAAATTAAAACACTTTTAATTTGATCATCATCTAATTTTTTACTTATTAATGAAAATTTTAATGTTAATATATTATCAAATATAAAGTTTTTATATGTGAATTTATATGTAATAAACATAATTGTATTAGTATTTATTTTAATTAGGTATTCTAAAATTTAACTTTTCTATTTTAAAATTTTTTTATATGTAAAATAATAGAAACCCCCTATTATTCACAATATTTCATTGCGCGTCATTTCCAAAATAGGTTCCCAAATAGGTTCCAAAAGAGGTTTCAAACAGGTTCTAAACAGGTTTTAAAACAAGTTCCAAACAGGTTCAAAAAATCAGTTCACAACTGGGTACCCGTACAGGTCTAAACAGGTACCCTTTTTAGGTTTTTTATTTCAGGTTCTGGTTCCGATCCGGTTCCTCCACACACAAAACTAGAACGAAACCGGTACAGTATCGATTAAAAAAAATTAGAACCAAACCTACTGGTATAGTACTAGTTTTGTCAGAGTTCGGATTTTGATTTTGATTCTATCTCTAAATTTCGATCTATCTGCTACCATGCTCACCCCTAAATTTACTTTATTATAAACAAATGCGCTATATCTAATACTGATATTATAACAATCATCCAAAGAAAGGCACCGTGAACCACAGCATTAAAAAAAAAAAAAAAAACCAGATAATAAGTGGAACAGAAAACTGATGTGGACTCAAGTGGCTTAATTGGAGGCCACGTCAACGTTTGGATTGCTGTAGATAGAGACGTCGGGGGACTGGGCATGAGTCATGATGTTGGTATAATATTATGAGTTACTGTCATCCACTTTCTCACACTTCGGCTATGCTCTATTACTCACACCACAAATTCATTATATTAATAATTATTATCACCAATTTACAGCTTCAACTATGCTGTACACGTCATTTCTATTGAACTAAACTGGTCGTATTAACTAAGATCTAGCCCCTTATTTGTTGGATCCAACTATTAAAACTGGATATTTGTTCATTAATCTTTATCTTATGTTTAATCACCGACGGCTCCTCGTATTATGTTTTTAATCAATAATTAAGGATGCATTTGGGACTGATTATTTATTAACTATTAATATAACTTTTGAAAACCCAAAGGTGTTTTATATTACAAAATATTTTAAAATTAAATTATAATTAAAAATTATAAAAAGTGAAACTTTTTTTCATCCCAATAATAGTTAATACATTTCTCATATTGACTTTAAAATATAATATCATCTAATTTATATTATGTCTACATTACGATTACATCATCACTATTCTCTTTTTGATCATCACTCACGTAAAACCACTCAATCAATAATCAAACATCAAACGATTAGGTTTGTATAGCCGTCCTCAGTTAATTCTGATCATCTAATCATTAAATCAATAATTTACTTACCAAAAACTCTATTACTCTTAAAAGTCTCAATCTGAGTGTTGTTCTTTTTGTTTATTAAAATAAAATTTAAATAATAATAATATTTTAAATATTAATGAAAGTGTCAGAACATATGAGTAGAGAAGTGTTAACTCATTAATAAGTTAAAAACCTATTGGGATGACTTACTTGTCAACCAAAGACACTATCATGGAAAAAACAATAACTCCATGCCATGAATATTTCTAATTTCTCCATGGAAAGTTGAAAAAGGTTCAATGTCGCACTCAATAATTCCAAGTCAACATTGCCATACAACTATTCTAATAATTTGACCATGCCATTGACAACCGATAACTCTATCAAGCTAACTTTAATCTTTATTTTTCATTAAATTTATATCTAAATAATTAAAAATATATTAAAGAAACAAAGTATCTTAATTATTGTTCTGTAAACATAAATCTTATGAAAACAAACCAATTTAATAATTAAACTTGAGAAGCAATATTAACATAATATTGATGTAGCTTCTTATACAATATAACACGAAGGATTCGAAACTTCAAAATATTGGAATGACACTTAAATAACATAATCTAACATGATGAATATTCAACATATAATTGCACATAAAAATATCACCGCTTTAGCCAAATAATTAATCTGTCATGCTATTTATGAGTTGAATAATTTGAGTAGAAAGAGTCAAGTCAAGTCTACAATATAAGTAACTTCTCATTTCTCTACAGTCTACACGTATGTATATTTGAATAATTCTATATTTATAATGGTCGTTACTCGTTAATAATAATTTGATTTATAAATGGTCTTCAAAGTTGATTATTGTCTCATTATTCACACATGATTTTGTGATATTGACTCCTCATTCTTTTATTTTATTTATTTATTTTCCATTGATTTGGTGCAATGCTCTTGGCCTTTATATTCTTTAATATAATATTATTTTGTTGGGAATACGATTTTCAACTAATAACACTGTGAAAAAAATTTCAGTTGAGATTTAATGGCTGAATCATTTATTCAGTTCCCATGTGAGTGTTCAGTTTCCAGTGTCTCAGTAGCATACGTATTATTTCTCAGTTCATACTTGAACTGTAATATTGAATTTGTTTTCTCTCACAATATTTCCAAACCCTGTTTTTTCAAGATATGAGTTGAGAGGTGGGAATTAAAATAATCAACAATGATGTTTTATATTTTAAGTTTTAAATGGAACTATCTTAATAATATTGATTTAATTTAGGGTTCCCTAATTTTGTTGTATTGTTTTTGACGAAAGGAATATGAACTTTATAATACAAGATGGCTACCTCAATTGACATAAAAAAAAAATTTGGTAATAATCACACTAGTAAAGATTTTTTGGTGGGATGAAAATAATCCACACTAAATTGGTGTGACTTTAGAGTTTGATTGGCGTAAAATTTGGACACCATTTGGTGTTTTATTGGAATACCTTACCAATCGGGAATAAAAGAAAACTTCTAACTTCTAGTGTTATTATGTATCATGAAAGTAAAAGAATGGAAAATTGGGCTGATAAATAATAAATAGGTAAACTATAATGCATTAAGAGTTGCGTCTAGCATGGTTAACTTTAATATGAGACGATTTTATATTTGTAATAATAGGGTTCAATTTTGTTCTCCTCACAAATTTTTCCAAAGCCTTGTTTGTTTTCAAGATATGAGAGAGAGGGAAAAATAATCAACATTGATGTTTTATATTTTAAGATTAAATGAATTATCTTTAATAATATTGATTTAATTTAGGGTTCCCTAATTTGTTGTATGTTTTTGACGAAAGAATTATGAACTTATTACATACAAAGACGGTGAAAATATAATTTTGTTGAGTGATAAATTTATGCAAACTGAATCTGCCAGTGTCCCCCAAGTGCTTTATCATCAGATGCTGTCAAAACCTAGAAGACTTTCGTTTAGAAGTCAACCCCATCTCAAAAGCCACATTTCAATTGTTGTGAAAACCTACCTAAGGCTCAATTTCTTAACTAGTGTAATTCACATGAGATCTTATCTATATAATATGTGAGTTTTATATGTCCAAGAGTCCCTTTAGAGTACATAATAAAATATAAATTTTACCCTAAACCAAAGGTGTTTCTGATTTTCTGAAGAAACAAAAGACTTTATCCTCTAATGAAATATTTTTTGAAAAACATTAATAAGATAACAGTAGAGTAAAAATTGACTTTACATCCGAACATTTTAAAATTATCTTTGTTATTCTTTCATTTCTTTACGCATTATCTTTATTATTCCCACGGTTCACATCATATCATTTCTCATCCCCTTAAATGTTAAACCCTTGGACAAACTTCTGAAGTTTGCTACATCTTATTGGTGTACAACAATTTTACAACTTAAGTAAGGTATTTATGTAAAGATTATAGCCATTAATCATAAATTTGATCCAAGATTTTTGAATCACTATCCAATGCCAGTAACGTAATCGACGAAGGCCTTTTAATAATAATAGTATTGAAAGTGTATTTTGAAGAAAAAAATATACAGCAAAGTCCCATAGGAGACATAGGAGATTGCAGGGAGTGAGATAAATATTGAAATAGTACCTTAGTAGCTGACGATTACTTGAGACTTTTGGTGTATTACTCAAGAGGTTGAGTTGAATCCTCACGATTACTGTTGAAGTCTCACACTGATTAGGCACCTCAAGCTACTGGTTTATAGAGGGTATATCATCACATTCAACAAGGCCTTATTGGGTGAGGAGTCAGACCCACCTCAATTTATCATGGTATGAGAGTTAGGTTCGTTGAGTTGAGTGTTGACCAAAGTGAAGAGTTAAAGCCACAACTACCTCTTTCAACAACAGCATGACCCATATATAGGCTTGACCGTGAGGCAGAGGTTTGAGTCTTACACGGACTAGACACCTCAAGCCTATTGGTTTATAAGAGAGGTAATCCTCCCATTCACAAGACCTTATTAGATGAAGAGTCCGATTAGAGAAGCCCAAAAACATCCCTATCGAAATATAAGATTCAAATAATTTTAATTATACAGTATTTGTGGAATATTGGGAAAATAACCTTATCAAAGTGTTGATAACTCAAAGAAAGACAAAAACAAAAACAGAAAGCCTTCCACATCAATCTAAGAAATGATTAAACAGAAAGCCAAAAATCTCACCTTTTATCGATGAGAAAACAATGGGAAGAAGCAATCCCTTTCTGTGTACAGCCTGATCTTAGCTAAACTATGTGCTTTACTTTATCATCTTCATCTACTTTCCCAAAAATCAGTAAAAATCTAGTAACTTACTTCAGGATTATAACTGACTTCACGTGTATTTTCCACAATAACCTTTCTTCCTTTTTAATCAATAATACAATAATCTTATTCATACATTATTTATATTCTAATTTTGAATTTGAGTGACAAAATTATTGATAACTTTACATTATATTAATTTTATTATTTTTTTTAATTAATATAATATTGATACATGATCAATATTATTCACTTTATATCATATCATTTTATACCAAAAAAAAAAAAATTTATTATTATTATTCATTTTATATATATATATATATATATATATGATATTACTATATACAAAATAAATTACTATATAATATCACTCTTAATTATAGTACTCTCCCAAAGTTTAGGAGGATCGTCGTATAAAATTAAGTTAAATAAGATAATTTGTGATACTTAACTTATCGCTATTATCATTATTGTTAATTTTATAACTTTAGCTTTTGTAATATGAATATATTGATAGCTTTTTTATGTGAAAGAAATCATTATGCCTAACCTCTTTTTATTTGTCTTTTGAAATCATTATGTCTAACTTTAAGATATACATTAAACGCGCTATAAACCAAAAATAAATAATTTATATTTGTTGATGTTTGATTTTGACACCAAAAATTCACACGTGTAAAGTGTTATGTTGGCTTGGAAATTACACATGAATGGAAAATACAATGAAGTAAATGGAAGATAGTTTTCAAAGTGGTTCGGATGCTTAAAGCGAATCATATGTTCACTGTTATTCTATTATTATCTGACTATCTCTATGATATTGTCCGTACGACATACAAAGATGGAGAAAAACTTTGTTTACAGAGAAAAATAATGAAGTTCTCATCTGTCCAACCTTCCATTTCGTGAAGAGATGTGCCCATTTATACTTTTGAGGTTAATATAATGAGTGTTTGTTGCCTTGACACATGGAGAGTTCTCATTCTTCATAATCCTTGATTTTGATAAAGGTGGGATAGCTGTTATATAATATCTTTGAGGTGTTTTGGGCTTAACAGCTAATACACTTTGTCTTTTAGGTAGAACTGACATCAGTGTGACTTTTTAGGCACAACAATATTAATGATATTTGTTAACAATAGGGTTATTTAGTAAATCCCATTGTGTTTAGCTTTTTTGTGTAAACATCCGTTGGTTTCAGAAATGTCATTCTAATCCTTGTGTATTTAACCTTTTATGTAGTGAGCGTATGTTAGTTTTGAAAATGCGACGGTTACCTTCATCTTTTATCTAGCATTAGGTTAGTTTGTCTAAGTTTGTAAGGAAATGACATTTTTACCATTCACCTAGATTCAGTTAATTTAACATCTAAAATTTATTAATAATATTGAGAGGTTAATTTATTTTTAGCAGGTTAAGGCTCCGTTTGTTTATTTTTTTAGAATAGTATTCTATGCTTAATAGGATTTAATCAAATAAGATAAGATTATGACAATGTGTTTAGTACATTTTTTGAATTTTTTTTCTCAAAATATTTAGATTATTTTTTAATCCTCTACTAAAAGTTTATAAATTAACAAAAACACCCCCACCCACCCAATAATTGCCGACAGCCGGCCATCATCGTCGAACGGTGGTCGGAAGTGACCAAAATGATGCATGACCGACTGGATTTGGTCGGTTGTTTTCAGCCAGATCTACCATGGGTCTAGCTAGAAACGACTAAAGATTTGGCTATTGACGACGGCATACGATAGCCAGATATTTAGCTGTAGATCTGACTGTTTTCGACCAAATCTATAGTGTATCTGGCCGGTAACAGACAGATCAGTGCACGACAGACCAAATCCAATCGATCGTGCGTCATTTTGACGACTTTTGACCACCGTTCAACGGTTGTGACTGATTGGCTGTAAAAAGTTGGGTGGATGGGAATGTTTTTATTAATTTTAAAACTTTTATTGAGAAAAGTAATTGTTAAATGTTTTAAGAATAGAATAATATTGGATTTTGAAAAATATTAAAATAAACACATTTTTTATTTTTTAAAATAAAATAGTAGAATAAGATAGGGTTAAAATAGTAAAACAAGCAGAGCCTAAATTGTTGATGTTTCTAAAATAAGTAAGTGTTTACAGGATAAAAAAAGGTTAAACAAATAAGGTTAAAGGTTTCTTATAAAACAAAGTGCGTCTATATATATAATACTAAATATTATTAACAATCATCCTAAAGAAAGGCACCGTGCAGTCGTGAACCGCAGCATTTAAAAAAAAAAAAAAAAAAAAAAAAACGAGATTAATAAGTGGAACAGAAAACTGATGTGGACTCAAGTGGCTTAATTGGAGGCCACGTCACGTATTACGTTGGGATTGCTGTAAAGATAGAGACGTCTGGGGACTGGGCATGACTCATGAGTTGGTACTAATATTGTATGAGTTACTGTCATCCACTTTCTCACAACTTCGGCTATGCTCTATTACTCACCACACAAATTCAATTATATTAATAATTATTATCACCTAAATTTACAGCTTCAACTATGCTGTACACGTCATTTCTATTGAACTAAACATGGTCGTATTAACTAAGATCTAGCCCCTTATTTGTTGGATCCAACTATTGAAACGTGGAATTATTTGTTCATTAATCTTATTCTTATGTTTAAATCACCGACGGCTCCTCGTATTATGTTTTAATCAATAATTAAGGATGCAATTTGGGACTGATTATTTAATTAACTATTAATTTTAACTTTTGAAAACCCAAAGGTGTTTATGTAAGTGTATATTACGAAAATATTTTAAAATTAATATAAATATAAATTAATTATAAAAATTAATAAAAAGAGTGAAGGACTTTTTTCCATCCCAAATAATAGCTTAATGACACTTTCTCATAAATTGACTTTTAAAATATCACTATATCATCTAAATTTATATTATGTCTACATTATTGCGACTTCACATCATCACTATTCTCTTATTTGACCATCACTCACTAAAAGCTTTTAAACCGTACTCTAATCAATCCCACCAATCACCAACAATCAAACGATTAGGGTTTGTATAGCCGTCCCTTCAAGTTAAATTCTGATCAATCCTAATCATTAAAATCTAATATTTAATTACCAAAAAACTCATCAACCTTCACTCTTTAAAAGTCTCAATAATTTAGACTGAGTTTGTTCTCTGTTGTTTATTAAAATATAAATTTAAATAATAAAATAATATTTTAAAATTATTAGATGAAACAGTGTCAGTAATACATTATTTGAGTAGAAAGAAGTTCGTTAACTCTTAATAAAAAGGTTAAAAACCTATTGGCGATGACTTACCATTGTCAACCAAAGACACTATCAATATAAGAAAACAATAACTCCATGGACATGATATTTCTAATTTCTCCATGGAAAGTCGAAAAAGGTTCAATGTCGCATTCAATAATTACCAAGTCAACATTGCCAATACAACTATTCTAATAATTTTGACCATGCCATTGACAACCGATAACTCTATCAAGCTAACTTTAATCTTTTATTTTTCGTTAAATTTATATCTAAATAATTAAAAATGTATATTAAAGAAACATAAGTATCTTAATTATTGTTCATGTAAACGTATATAATCTTATGAAAACAAACCAATTTAATAATTAAACTTGAAGAAGCAATATTAATCATAAATGATTGATGTATGCTTCTTATACAATATAAACACGAAGGATTCTTGAAACTTCAAAATTATTGGAATGACACTTAAATATAACATAAGTCATAACCACATGATTGGTTTGGTACTAATTATTTTCAAAACTCATAATAATTGCACCATAAAAATATCACCGCTTTTAGCCAGAAATAATTAATCTGTCATGCTATTGTATGAGTTGAAGAATTTGAGTCAGAAAGTCAAGTCAAGTCTACAATATAAGTAACTTCTCATTTCTCTACAGTCTACACGTATGTATATTTGAATAATTCTATATTTATAATGGTCGTTACTCGTTAATAATAATTTGATTTATAAATGGTCTTCAAAGTTGATTATTGTCTCATTATTCACACATGATTTTCATGTGATATTTGACTCCTCATTTCTTTTTATTTTATTTATTTATTTTCCATTGATTTGGTGCAATGCTCTTGGCCTTTATATTCTTTAAATATAATATTTATTTTGTTGGGAATACGAATTTCAACTATAAACAATGTGAAAAAAATATTCAGTTGAGATTTAATGGCTGAATCATTTATTCAGTTCCCATGTGAGTTTGCAAGTATTCTCAGTGTAGACATACGTATTTATTTCTTCAGTTCATACTTGAACTTGTAATGATTGAATTTTGTTTTCTCTCACAATATTTTTCCAAACCCTTGTTTGTTTTCAAGATATGAGTTGAGAGGTGGGAATTAAAATAATCAACAATGATGTTTTATATTTTAAGTTTTAAATGGAACTATCTTTAATAATATTGATTTAATTTAGGGTTGCCCTAATTTGTTGTATTGTTTTTGACGAAAGGAATTATGAACTTTATTAAATACAAGATGGCTACCTCAATTGACAATAAAAAAAAATATTTTGGTAATAATCACGACTAGGTAAAAGATGTTTTGGTGTGGATGAAATGAATAATGCCACACTAAATTGGTGTGACTTTAGAGTTTGATTGGCGTAAAATTTGGACACCATTTGGTGTTTTATTGGAAATACCCTTACCCAATCGGGGGATAATAAGAAGAAACTTCTCAACTTCTAGTGTTTATTATGTATCATGAAAAGTAAAAGGAATGGAAAATTGAGGCTGATAAATAATAATAAAATTAGGTAAACTATAATGCATTTAAAGCAGTTGCGTCTAGCACATGGTTTAACTTTAATATGAGACGATTTTATATTTGTAATAATAGGGCGTTCAATTTTGTTTTCTCTCACAAGATTTTTCCAAAGCCTTGTTTGTTTTCAAGATATGAGAAAGAGAGGGAAAAATAATCAACATTGATGTTTTATATTTTAAGATTTAAATAGAATTATCTTTAATAATATTGATTTAATTTAGGGTTGCCCTAATTTGTTGTATTGTTTTTGACGAAAGAATTATGAACTTTATTACATACAAGACGGTGAAAAATATAATTTGTGTTGAGTGATAAATTTATGCAAACTGAATAACTGCCACGTGTCTCCCAAAGTGCTTTATCATCACGATGCATGTCAAAACCGTAGAAGATAACTTCTTTTAGAAGTCAACCCCATCTCAAAAGCCACATTTCAATTTGCATGTGAAAACCTTTACCTTTAAGGCTGCAAGTTATCTTTTAAGCTATGTGTTAATTCACATGGAGATTACTTTATTTATAAACTAATATGTGTAGTTTTATATGTGCAATTATATGTGGATTACTTTAAACTATTGGTCACCTTTAAAATATTATAAATAGGGATCTTCCACCTTAAACCAAAAGACCAGTTTCTGATTTTCTGAAGAGACATAAAACAGTTATCTCTCTAGTACAAATATCTTTTGAAAACACATTAATAAGATAACAGTAGACGTAAAAATTACGCTTTACATCCGAACCATTTTAAAAATTATTCTTGTTTATTCTTTCATTTACTTTTACGCATTATCTTTATTATTGCCCACAAGTTCAACATCATATTTCATTTCTCAGTCTCCCTTAAATGTTAAACCCTTGGTACAAACTTCTTTGAAGGCTTGTCTACATCTTATTGGTGCATCAACATTTTCACAACTTAAGTAAGGTATTTATGTAAAGATTATAGACCATTAAATCATAAATTTGATCCCATAGATGTTTGAATCACTATCCAATGCCAGTAACGTAATCGACGAAGGCCTATTTAATAATAATAGTATTGAAAGGTGTATTTTGAAGAAAAAAAATATACAGCAAAGTCAACCATAGGAGGCATAGGAGATTGCAGGGAGTGAGATAAATATTGAAATAGCTACCTTTAGGTAGCTTGACGATTTACTTGAGACTTTTGGGTGTATTACTCAAGAGGTATTGAGTTTGAATCCCTACGACTACTGTTGAAGTCTCACACCGATTAGGCACACTCAAGCCTACTGGTTTATAAGAGGGGATAATCATCCCATTTAACAAAGCCTTATTGGGTGAGGAGACAGACCCACCTCAAATTCTATCATAGTATGAGAGCTAGGTTCAGTTGAGTTTAGTGTTTGACCAACGAGTGAAGAGTTAAAGCTAGCAACTATCTCCTTTAACATGCATGACCCAATATATGGGCTTGACCATGAGACAGAATGTTGGAGTCTTACACCGACTAGGCACACTCAAGCCTACTAGTTTATAAGAGAGGATAATCCTCCCATTCAATAAGGCCTTATTAGATGAGGAGTCAGACCCACCTCAAAATCTATCATGGTATCAGAGCTAGGTTCAGTTGAGATGAGTGCTTGACCAGTGAATGAGAAGTTAGAGCTAGCAACTACCTCCTTCAACAGGCATGACCCAACATATAGGCTTCACCGTGAGCGAGAGTGTTGGAGTCTCACACCGACTAGGCACACTCAAGCTTACTGGTTTATAAGAGGGGGTAGTCTTCACATTCAACAACGCCTTATTGGTTGAGGAGTCAGACACATCTTAAATTCTATCAACTATTAATAACAAGCAGCCGTTGAGGGGCTTATCTGGTTGTTAATTTCAGGATCTTAAGAGACTAATAGAGATGCACGTAAGTTAGCTTAGATACTTTCGGATACCAAAAAAAAAAAATAATAAATAAATAAATATTGAAATTAAGTTGAATAATTTCATAAAACAAAACTGAGGGTTCATGAATAAGAACAAACTTCCCAACTTCTAGCGTTTATTATGTACTATGAAAAGTAAAAGGAATGGACAATTGGGGCTGACAATAATAAAAAATTAGGTCAACTACAATGCATTCAAAGCAGTTGCGTCCAGCACATGGTTTAACTCAAATAATCCAAGATTTATTAGATTTTTCAACATAACATTTGAAATTGTCGAGGCATGCATTTAACATCTTTATGGGGCAATGTGTGGACGCAAGACCCCAGTTTGAGGCTCAGGCTCAGCTACCATTCTTATCGAATTTGATTACGATGTTACAAAATTATAGGCTACATCCCCATGTTGACATTTTCAATTTGTTAAAACTCATATTTAGTTGCAATTCAATCATGTCAACATGTCGGTAGGTTGAGAAGAAAAGATAGAGGTAGCTTTTGATTGTATTATTCAAAAGTTTTTAAGTTTGAGTTTTTTTACGAATGATAATAGAGATAGTCACCGAAACTCTTATATTACTGATAGTTTTAAAGTTTCATGAAATTGGTTAAGATGCTTATGTAAAAAATAAAAAAATAAAAAAAAGAGATAAAAGTTAGCCCACACAATTAATAAGTGAAAGGGGCTTCGGGCCCATTTGTCATACATCATTGAAATAGTCCACCACTTTTCTCAAGGGACCACTTTTATCGAATATTTCATTTAATTTATAGCTAGAATCGGTGGGATTATCTGCTGTTGGTGGATTGGTATTTAAGAGTATGGACAAAATTTATTTATCCAAATGCTATAAATTTATCAGATGATTAAAACTTTATGTATCTTAAAATAAATATTTATGTCATTTATATTTATCTATAAAATAGATGTGAACTAAATGATAGTTTGCCAACTCAAGTTCAGCTTTATATTGCTAATGAGTTACAGAAATTCCTAAATGTCCTTACAACCAAGAAAGAAATATAACAATTCTTGGGAATTGCCAATTACATGCGTAGTTTTATTCCCAATATTTTTCAACTCACTTGTCAACTTTCCCAAATGCTTAAGAAGAATCCTCCTTCATGGTATGACAAGCAAACTAATGCAGCCAAGAATCTTAAACGCATTTCATCATTAACTTCAGAGACAATAGCTGGTCTTGAAGATTCGGGTTGATGAGTCATTAATTGGAGATAAACATTGAGATGTTGATCAGAACTCAAAAGAATCATTTTCAGAATCAAAGCTATTAGCAAATAATTCATCAATAAAAGACATATCAGCTTCGGATTCTGTTTGGAAGGAAGATAGAGAATCCTAAGAAATACCCGAAGTAATAAAAATAATTTTTAATATATGAAAATACTAAGGCTTCGTTTGTTTTGCTTTTGGGAATACTATTATTAGTTTTCCAAAAAAAGTTAAACAGTAAAATGTCATTATTCCCAAAATATTATTCTATATTTTTCAATTTCTTTTAAACTTCCTAAATTTGTTAATTTAACTAAACACCCTTAAATATTTTTTTTTTAAATTGCAAAAACACTCTGGCCACCCTTCGGTGGTGGTGGCCGACTATCCGTATTTAATGGATAGGTTGGGGATGTTTTTGTTAATTTTTAATATTTTATTATAAGGATGTTTAATAAATAAACAAATATAAAGGTTATTTTTATTAATTTCTAAATCTTACATTGTAATACCTGTTCAATTTAATTTTTTTCAAAATATTATTCTAAAAACTATAGAATAATGAACCAAACTCTAAATCTTTTATCCTTTAAGACGACAATCATTTTGTTTTTTATTCATAGTAAAGTAACATTATCTCCGACTTTATTATATAATTAATTTATTAATCAACATTAACCGAATAAATCATTCTTCTTAGCCTCAATTCTTGAATTCCATTGTCCACATATCTACCGCCACGTTTACTTTGACAAAATTGTTTCCTTATGCTTAAGTGGACGGCCCGATGTCGGTTATTCGTTAACCGATCTTCTTGAATTTTGCATTTCATCTATTTTGTTTTATTTTATGTTCCCCAAACAATTAACTCTTCTCGTTGAATTAAATATCAATTTATGTCCTGTCACGATACATTTGTATTAATTTGGTTGAGTGAGTGGGGTCTGGTAAGACTATTCTATTTATGGCCTTTAAGGTTCTAAACTTCTAATATAAAACTGAACAAATAATAATAAAAAAAAAATAGGGTTTGAAAGAGACCCATTAAGATAGCAAAATCCTAACTATAAAATAAATAAATAAAAATAAAAATGATTAGAAAAATAGGTGAGAACAACAATTTAATTATAATATAAAAAGAAATTGGGATTTGGGATCAGAGTGTCTATGTACAAAGAACCTCTTCTAATTACTTTTTATAAATATTTTTTAACAAAAAAGTATTCAGATTAATTTAATTTACTTTATCAACTATATTTAAAAAAATATATATTTTCTTTATTATTACATTCATTTTAAATTAATACCCCCAATTCCCAAAGCGTCAAAATTGATATGGCCTAAACGAAGGCACGAATGGGCCAGAACCCATTTGGGCTTAAAATGTAGGTTTTTAGCTGAGCAGAGTTTGATGGCCCATTTCTCTATCATAAGTTATAAAACGTGCATTCTCATAATGTACAACATAAGAGCAGCTGAATAAACCACGATGGAATAATATTTTAGCAGTTAGTGTGAGTCTGTCGAAGCTTATAAGCTAATTTTCATAAGCTTAGGCAAAACCCCCTATAATCAATCAATAAATTTATATTATGTATTATTTTTTTCTCTTCATCTGAAGATCAAATTGACAAGACAAATAGGATGGCCAAGCCACCGTTGTCACACAATGAGAAGAAGACAATAAGCCATTAATCTTAAACGACATAGTTGAATGTGACGTTCTCTTCCTTCCATCTCTTTCTTGTTCTGTACAGAGACAGAGTGACCACTCTTCTAATTTAATTTCAATTTCTTGTTGGTTGTTGCCATAGAGAAATTGCAAAGCTGGAATGAGGGATTGTGATGAAGGCAGGAGAGAAAAGGCTATGAAAAACTTAGAATGTAAGTTCTGATCACTTCTCGACCACTACAAATAAACTACAATTTTCACGTCGAGAAAAAAACATCTTTTATTGAGGGCCACAATCATCCCATCTCATGGATTGGCTGTGGACTTTGAAATTAATCAAAATATTGGCGTATGTATATACATCTAATTAACCCTGTCGTGTAATATGCACTTGAAGATTTGAGAAATATACTTATATATTACCCAAAAATCTCTCAATTAATCAATAATGCCTTGTCAGATTTGTTACTATGCGTAAATCCCTTGTTCTACTTTGCATGCAAACGAAACAACACGAACTAAAATGAATTGGGTTTAAATAATGTTTACTAAAATGCATGCTGGAGGTAATGATATCACTAAGCATCAAAAGTTAACCCTAAATCAATAGAATAAAAGCTACTCCGCCCTAATAGTTATCATTGGTCATGGCGGAGGAGTATTGCTGGACCTTGAAAGGCCATCTGATATGCAAGAGAATGTATAGTAGTTGATCGATCGAGAATTGAAGTAGATGATGGGCGTGATTCTCCAATAATAGTATGTTGATCTTGACAATATACCAACCTGATTTGGACTTCTCCATCAGAGTTTAGGAATAATAAAATTTTAGGTTTATGAATGCATGAAAACAAAGGTTAAGTCATCCCGTGAGCAAGTAAGAATTAACTTTATTTCCACCCAATTGCTGCTCTTGTCTTATGGACTCTTAAGTCATCAATCATATCATGCATGATTAGTTACCGGATAAACTAATGAATATATAAAGGTTTTCTCTCTTTTAATAAAGTTCTTTAAATCCTGTAGTGTATATGGCAATTAAGCTGACCGAAAGGTCGAAGAAATGTGGGCAGCTGCAGTGCGATTTGTACAGTTGGTTTGGTGTGTCTTCACTTGAAAAAGTCTTATATAAATAGAAACCAGCCTCAATATAAAGTGCAAAGAGCAGGAAAGCTTTTTAATTTGTCCAATGGCTTCATTCTGCATTGTAAAGAGTAAAAGTGAGACAAGAGCCAAGTCACGACAATAAATGTACACATCTTTTCTCTTCAGTAGAGAAAAGCCACTCTATAGTTAAGTTCTGTGTATAAAATACCAATTTTGATCTAATTTATAGTTAACATTTGAAGTTAAAACATAATTATATGTTCATGTAAATGCATTATGGAAAAAGCAATGCATTTTTAGACTTCATTGACATAAATTTTTATAATAATCCATCCCAAGATAGTCCCCACACTTTTCCTTCTACTCTTTCTTTCTGTGCCATGACATCTTTTCTACTGGTTCATCGAAGAAAGTTACTCCTCAAACGAGATTTACATACACTTCACTTTTCACCTGGCTATCCATATTCCCCATAAAAAGCAAGTTTCTATATAGAAATGAAAGGATATATACATTACATTATATTATTTTCTTTTTGTAAAGAAAATTACACCATTAATTCCACGTTACAGAAAATTCCTTACTCCTTATATTAAGCTCACGTTATTGTTTCTCTCTCTCCCTTCAAGAGAGAAAACTACTCTTAAACATGGCAACAACAACAACAAGGACAAGTTTTCTTCTCTTGTTTCTTGCGTCTCTCTTTTCTCTCTCCGTTCCTTCATCGTCTTCTTCGACGGATTCATTCCTTTTCGGAGGCTGTACTCAACAAAGATACGCACCCGACTCACCCTACGAGTTCAACCTCAACTCACTCCTCACTTCCCTAGTCAACTCCGCCACATATTCCTCCTACAACAACTTCACCATCCTCGGCTCCAGCCCGCAGGACGTCGTTTACGGGCTCTACCAGTGCCGCGGAGACCTCTCCATGCCCGACTGCGCCACGTGCGTCGCACGTGCAGTGAGTCAAGTGGGCGGGTTGTGCGCGCAAACATGCGGTGGAGCTCTGCAGCTTCAAGGGTGCTATGTCAAGTACGATAATACGTCGTTTTTAGGTGTGGAGGATAAGAGTGTGGTGTTGAAGAAATGTGGGCCGTCGGTTGGTTATGAGCCAGAGGCTATGGGCCGTAGAGATGCGGTGATGGCGGGCTTGGCCAATGCGGGTGGGCCGTATAGAGTTGGTGGGTCAGGAGGGGTCCAGGGTGTAGCCCAGTGTGTGGGGGATTTGAGTTTGGATGAATGTCAAGATTGTGTGTCGGAGGCGATCGGACGGCTGAAAAATGATTGTGGTACGGCGGATTTCGGTGATATGTTTCTGGGCAAATGTTATGCTAGGTACTCTACTGGAAAAGGCCATCTAGCTTTGAAGGACCACGGGGGTAAGCCACTCTCTCTACCTGTGAAATCAATGAGTGCGGCTTCATTTTTGTTTCCTTTTGGAGTTAATTATGATGATTGCAGATAAACTTAGCAACGATGGGGACAAGACATTTGCGATTATAATTGGATTGTTAGCAGGAGTAGCTTTATTGATAATATTTCTTACTTTCATAAGAAAGATGTTTGGGGGACATGGTAATGTCTTCTCTTTTACTAATTACTATGAAATTGTTGGAATTCGAGTAATCTTATATATTAATTCTGATGCATTTGATTATTTCTTTCTTTGCAGGTAAATAGAATATTGAGTTACTGGGCATACAGCTATGTCCTTCAAAAAGATCTACTTTAATTTGAAACTCTTCTGTTCCTCTTTTTATTTCTTCATGATGTCAACTTTCCTCTTTCTTTTTGCTCTTTTTTCAACTTCATTTATAATATTAATTCCTTCAAATGATGAGAAAAGGGCAAGTACCAAACAAAGTTGAAAAGGAAGTTCGGCTAAGATTCCACTCTCCTCTCCACTTGTTGTATTGTAAAATCTGCAAAAATATAATGGCCATATTCTTTTTGTAAAGTTTCAGATTCTGTTTCCTTTCTCTTCTGCTATTTTTCTTTTTACCAGTAAATTCATGGATCATGTCAATCAGATTGCTTTACTCTCTCATAATCTCAAGAAGTCTTTTTACAACTTTTGAAAATCAACAGTCTCCTATCTGTGTATTAAAACTAGGAGTGAATCATCTCCCTTTTGGTTGATAAATAAAATAAAATAAAATTAAAAAAGCGGTTTCCATATATCACTGTGATGAAACTTAATTATGTTAAGTGGGATAATGCTGGAATCGTCAAATTCCGTATATTGGTGGATCTACCAACTTAAAAATGTTATCGACAATTGAAGTGGAGAATCTGTGTTAATCTTACTTTTATTAAAGTTGATCAATTAATTGCATGAATTGCCCTCTATCCATGCATGCACAATCAGTTTCTATTTCAAATATATAATTCTTCAAGATTAATTAATGTTGGTAAGATATACAGCTGGATGTGCAGCTTGTAATTAGCAAGAACTCATTTCTTCAACATCGATCAATCTCCCCAAGTTCCAATATATATATATATGTATGTATGTATGAATATTTGCTTACTTTGTGGTGTCATATAAAGAAGATTTTGGGTACTTTGAGAAAATTGGATCTCGAGCAAAAGCCCTACACTAAACTACTAAAGTACTAAACTCCTCCATTCTTGTCACCAACTTCCATACCCCTTTTCTATTTTTAATGCTTTATTAATAAACTCTCTTGAGTGCTGTCATAAGCCAATTACTTAATCTCTATATCAACCAACCAAAGCATTGTTTTCTTTTACTTAAATTAATTCCATTATTGCAATAGGAGAGATAATTAATATTTTTAACTACCTCTAAGTAGTTTGACGGTTTGCTTGGGAAGAAGTTGTGAGTTCGAATCTTTACAACTATTAATAAAGGGTAGTCATTGGAGACTTATTTGATCGTTAACTTTAGGCTCTGAAGGACGAGTGAGGTACACACAAGCTGGCCTGGACACTTCTGGTTATCAAAAAAAAAAATAATAATAATAAAAAATTAATGCTTTTTTCCATTAATTTACTATCTTATTTCATTATTGCAATGTGAGGAACCCTGAAACAATAATTTATATTTCAAAACCAGCTGCACCTGAGAAAAGAGAGAGAGGTGATTAAAATTGAATTAGCTTCAATGATTAATATTTCCGTCTCTGAGTTTAAGTTTAATGCGTTGAGAGATCCGAGCATGCGCAGCTGGTTTAGTTTGACAAAAACTAGTTAGGTCGATCAAAAGTGAGCTTAATTTAAGTTTCCCTTTAATAATTTGACAATATATCTTTTTTCTTACTACTTTATGAAAAAGACCACCATTAATATAGTGGATTACATGTTTGCAAGAGCTATATATGAAGACAAACAAATTAAAGTCGATCGTTTTCTCTTTTTCTTTTGTTTTGTTTCTCCTAATCTCTCTTTATAATTAAGTATACTACACTGATTATTATTTCTTTTTCTTTTGTTTAGTCCTATTATTAATCTTTAATTAGAGAAACCGGCTATTGCTTATTATAAATATAGACTAGAAGTCATGCTGATACACAGAAATTAATAAAAACTTCTCCATAAATTACTCAAAATAAGACCAATATGAATTATCGTCTGTGTTTTACATATAAATATACTCTGACAATATCGAATATCAAACTGTAAAAGAGGTTTTATTGACAACTTGTTTGAAGACTTTTGAATTAAGAAGTTGGGCAGAGGATGAGACGAGCTTGTAGGTTAAGGAACGAAAGGAGAAAGTGGAAACATTTTTAAACTATGAAAAATATTAAAATTGTATCGAAAAGGAAATAAAGTAATAAAGGGAAGAAGCTACAGATGAATTATTGGCTTAAAGAGACAAACTAATTAAGTGATAATCAATTGATTTAGAATTCATGAATATGCCGTGGGGCATGCACATAGATTTGGTTGGATTCACTTATTTTTTAAAAATGAATGCGAGTAGTACATATCGAATTGAATAAATTAATATATAGGGAATGAATTTTATCATTGATATTATTAAAGATATATTGATATTTATATGATCGTTATTAAAGATATATTGATATTTATATGATCGTTACATTAAGGCAATCGTCGTAAATTCTTCAATAATTAAGTTAATATCACATATCCTTTTCTTTTCATACTGACATGATGTACAAAATTAAGGCATCAGTTGACAGTTTGTCACGTTTGGATGGCCAGAAATGGCCATACGGCGCACGGAGGCTATTTCCTACCTTCAGTATGCCGTTAGGTTGCCAGTGGCCGACAGTGACTGAGTTGGTGGGGGTGTTTTGTTGATTTCAAACTTTTATTGTGGGATTATTTTTGCTAAGTTTTTAAATGCAGGGGATTATAATAATCGAAATAATAATCAATATTAAAAAATAATATAGTAATAATATTTAATTAGAGGATAATTCAGTAATTTAAATAACATATCCATCAATTTATTTCTCCCAATCAAACATATTAATATAATATACCCACCAATTAATCAAACACATTTTCCTAAAGATTCTCAATAATCCAATATTCCCTGAACCAAACGCCCCCTTAAGGTTTTGAAAATAATATAAATCCCCCAAGTTTTTAGATGTTAGAATAAATGGTTTAAGGGGAATTAGGTAATATTTACAAACTCATATGGTGCAAAGTAATAGTTCATTAACGGTTCACTACGACAGGAGACTTTTTGTTATTTAAAAAATATCGAGAGGATTTTTGCTATTAAATTATATACATTAATGTGTCTATGTCTTTAACTCGAAATAATAAAATGTTTTAAGACTTGCAACATATACAAATAACGTTGTATATTATCAAATATAAAACTCATGAATATTGCAATATATTTACGGGAACCAACAGTCCAACTCGAATAGATCCCTTGATTTAATAAAGAAAGGGTTTTTTAAACTTTTATTAAAATATATAGTAATTAAGTACTGTTAAGTGATAATGTTAAAATAAAAATAATTATTTTAATGTTATGTTATTTATATATTATATTTCTTTAATATTTAACTTATTATGGATTTGAAGTAAGACTGGGCGGAGCTATTCAGCCCACATATGATATGAATACCCATTTATAGTCCGGCTTATCCCATTTATGCATCATCAGCCCATGTACCTTTCGTTTGATAAAATTAAATAAAGAGTAAACAAAACAATAAACAATATCGATTAAGAAAAATATATTAAAAAAAATCTTTAAAAATTGTTAGGAAAATTTTTACAGTACATTCGAGTATTTATTTGGATAACTTTCAATAAGAATAAGAATTTCCATCTTAAATTAATCCTAGTATTGATTTAAAAATGATAAATTATTATAAATATATAATTCAAAACTGGATCCATTTTATGATATAAAAGACGTCAAAGATTTAGCCTATTATTACCCCAAACCCATTATCCAAGAACCCTTAATATTATAGATATATAAGAACGTGCCTCGTGACTCCTAAACTTAATGCATAAGCCAAAAACCAAAAACTCATGATCAATTTCATGTGCTTTTTATAGGAGTTCTTAGGCATGGGTGCCTCAAGTTTAGGACTCATGAGACATAATCTTGAAAATGGGAGATATTGATGGAAGTCTCCTCTCTCTCTCTCTCTTGTGTGTGTTGTTAAGATTCAAGCCTAATAATCAATCTCCAATATCAATCAATCACACAACCAAAACAATCCACACAATAACACAATCAAGAACAAACACAAGGTTTTTATCGTGGTTCACCTATCCAAGATTGGATATATTACATCCACGTTGAGCTCAAGAATATTTGGGGCTCATTGCACTAATTAATCAAGAACTTACAATTACAAGAACAAAGATCAATCAATCTTTCACTCAATCACAACCAAAACTCACTTTGTAACTCCTAATCTAGATAAACTCTTCCTAGTATCTCTAATCTTTGAGAGAATAGATAACCCTTACAGAATGACTAAGAACTAATCACTCACTCACTGAAACTACACTGACTTTTGAACTGAAAACTGAAAAATTTGAGAGCACTCTGTGTTTCATGAAAAAGGGAAGAAGACTGATTAGTTACTGCACTTTTTGGGGTTGCTTGTAATGTTGACTTGAAATGTAAATCTCAGCCGTTGGATCACTGTTGCCATCAACGATCAGCATTCTCCCAAGCATGTTAAAAATGATAGCGCACAACTTATTCATTTTAAGCACATGCGACAGCGTTTTAGTGGCTTCACTTCAACATGTGTTTTCTGATCTGATTGTGTTTTCTTTATTAAAGTAATCGATTGAATTTTACTGAAAATTCGAGCTTTTTAAAACTGATGCTCAGTGTTTCACATAACTCCCCTTCTACATCTCTTATATTGTATTGTATTGTTGTCTGTTTTACATGTTGAGTCTCAACTCGTCTTTAATTTGTTTTATGTTTATGTGATTGATGAAAAACTGAGATTTATTTTGATGGACAAAGTGACATAGAACGTCTAGCAAATGAATTATTAGATAGGGTTAAGTATTAGAAGCCCAAACATTGATATATCAACTTTAAATAACCATAACTTTTGATCCAAAAAGAGTTACGGGGCCTATAATATATTAACGGAAAACTCATTTTGAGCCCTACGACGTGGGCTCAAAATCCATTGTTTCGGCGTGTTTCGAGATTTTTTTTTAGTTTTTTGTGTGTTTCTTCCTATTTTATTTAGGATTTTCATTTTTTTAATTAATTTGAATTTTATTTTATTGTTTATTGGAAGTTTTGTTAGGGTTGGTTGTCACCATATATAAACTTATTATTCGTTTTTTTATTATTCAGATTTTAAGACTTAAGTTTATGTGATTGTGACTTGTTTATCAATTCTAAAGGTATAATCAAGTATTAACCTTATTGTTATGCTACCTCGATGCATTAGTTAGACAAAGTGATTGATGTCAACCTACTCCAATTCCTCTAAAAGTAAAAGTTCGCGTATGAAAGAGTGAAGGATTCTACATTTGGGCTGTGACGACATATTGTCCATAGTCAACAACATGGGTTGTTTGTGTACTTGTAAGAAGCTTGCTAATCTTGTCACTAGGATTCTCCATTCCTAATTGGAGCAGTGTATGTTATAATTTGCCAAGTTGCTATCCTAATGTATGTTGTATAGTTGCCAGCTTTTTTTTTATTTTTTATTTTTATTTTTATTATTACTGTATTTTTTAAAATTTTGGGTAAGTTTGTCATCGTTTAGTGCATTATCACAGGTGTTGCTTGATTAGAGTGGGTTGCTCTTGAACAATTGGAATTGTTAGTTAAGGCTGAATTTGTGTTGTGCACGAATTTATTTTTCCCCTTTTTGTGAATTGCTTCTTTATGTTCTTTCTATTTGTGTTATAATGAGGTGTTTGTCAAGGGTTCCATTGAAGCCACTTGTTTAACCTTGGGTCCTTGGCTGCTTAGTTAAACTGACCTTAATGACTTTTGTTTGTAGATAAAGAGTGCAATAAATAGAACAATTTAAATAAGATAGTTGCTGCCTGCACTCTCCAGTTTAGTGTCACGTTTGTCAAAATGTTTTAACTTTTGTATTTATTAATAATAATATATTAAATAAGATAGTTGTTGCCTGCACTCTTGTTATGTTTAACTTGTTTCATAATTTTCAATTGCGCTGGTTATTCGATACTTGTTAAGATGACTCATGATATTCTTTAATATATCAATAATATCCGTGGCTTTTGAGTTAGCTTTAGTACTGAAAGCAAAATGATTAATAAATATCAAAACTCACTTCGATCAAATAATCTTTGTTATACCCTTAAATTTGGCTGTGTGGATATGAAATTAAAGATAATATGTTAACATAATATTTTATAGGTTTTATTATTTTCATTTGTTAATATTTATAGTTATTAATTATAGATGATGATGTGGATGATGATCTTTTTCATGTGCCATTAACTAATCTGGAGATTACGGAATCAGGGGAATCCATTAATACCACCATTGTGGAATGAACATGAGTTGCCCAAGAATCTCTATAGTTGAACGATGCCAAGTTAAATTTATGTTATGTTTTTGTATTTGTGTTTTTGAGTTTATGTATTTATTTTTTATATGTTGGTAGTGGTTTGTGATGTTAGAATATGTGTGTGTTTTAAATTGATGAGAAATTGAGTTGGTTGTGTATTGAATTGAATTGAAGTTGGAGGAGTTGACTATGGGATTTGATAGTAACAAATGTAAAGTGCAGAAATTGTGAAGGTGTGATTGTAAAAAATGAAAACTGTAATGAAAAAATATAGGGTGCGTTTGGTTTATTATTTTGGATAGGATTTTGGGGATAGTATTAGGTTGTTGGATAGGGGAGTATTACGAGATAAACTTTAAAAATTTATGAAAAAACCCTTAGGTTTACTAATTTAATTAAAGACCGTAGTATATAAAATGACAAAAACACCCCCGCCAAAGCCAGAATCTGGCCGAAAAATTTCGTTACGACACAGACCGGTTGGATCTATGCCGTAACGCGTCGTTATAGCCTTTTCTTGCCAGATCCACTTTTCCAGATCTACGAACTGCTGTGACTGTGACAGTCGGAAAAGGCTAAAACGACGGCCAAAGATATGGCCGTCGTTGTCTGTTAATGACGGCAGTAGATCTGGCCTTTTCCGGCCAGATCTGGCCATTACCGGCTCTTTTCGGTGGTTGTGTGACTATTGTAATAGATTCCGGCTATCACCGGCGGTGATTGTCGGAATCTGACAGGTATTGGTAGGTGGGGGTGTTTTTGTTAGTTTTTAAACTTTTTTTCTGGGGTGGATTTAATGAAATTAATAAACTTATAGGGTCTCAACGTGATTAAAAAAATAGACTAATATTTTGGGAATAACGTGCCAAACAATATTTGAAAAATAGGATTGGGAATATGGATAAAAACAATAAGCTTAACGCACCCACAGATACCCACGCGTTCACCCTTAACCGCATAAGGAAGGGTATGACTTATGAGTCCAATATTTTAGGCCCGTTCAGAATCAGTCGTTTTGGGCGCTACCCATTGGATGTGTACTCATTGGGCCTGACATGTACCCGTTTAGGCCCAAACCATACCCGTTTGGGCCCGGTCGGCCTGCTTTGCAGGTTTTCCTTTTAACTTTATAAAGCATTTGGATTTGTGGGCTGAGTTCTTTTGTTCTTGGGCTTTGCCTGTTGGCTTTTTTATTTTGGCCCTCATTTTGGGCAAATATAACAGGTGTTTTATCAAACAATTCTGACGTTATCGATAATAAAATTAATATCTTCTCGAAAGTCCTGGAAAATAACTACAAAACAGAGGATAAGACGCAACGAAGATTCTGGATACTCAAAGACGACTCTTGCAACCAACTCATAAATAAAACTAGAACCCAATCCTCTTCAACTCCACGATCAAAAACACTTATAATTCTGAATCAATTCACAGCTCCAATGGCTGACTTTTTTCCATTTCGTCGTTTCTTCTTGAGCCCTCCTGTCTTCCGTGAATGGTCAGGATCATCCGCCCTCATGGATTGGCTTGAATCTCCAAATGCCCACATCTTCAAAATCAACGTCCCAGGTAATCTCTCCTATTTTCCATACGCATGATTTTATAAATGGGTTTTGTGTTGAATTTAGGTGGAATTTATTTGATTGAACATTTTTGTTTGATTGATCAATAGGATTGAGCAGAGAGAACATAAAGGTGCAAATAGAAGATGGGAACGTAATGCGGATAACAGGAGAGGCAAGTAAAGAGGAGCAAAATGGGAAAGACACGGTTTGGCATGTAGCTGAAAGAGGAACAGGAAAAGGAGAATTTTCTCGAGAAATTGAATTGCCGGAAAATGTGAAGTTGGATCAGATCAAGGCCCATGTGGAAAATGGTGTTCTCACTGTTGTCGTTCCGAAAGATGCAAGCCCAAAGCCCAATAAAGTTAGGAATGTAAACATTACTAGCAAGCTCTAGGATTTAAGCTCTTGAAAATGGCCATGGGTTAAGAATAACAACAGTTCTTCGTGTAGTTTGTGTTGTAATAAAAAATAAATCTCACTCAAACTAGTGCACGTATCTATATGAGTATAATTATTAAATTTTAATATTACAAATATGTCGTGAAGACGAGGTTTTGAAAAGCATTACGTATTCGAAGACTAATTATCAAGTTGAATTTATTACTTGGGAAAAAGAGTTATGTTCACATTATTTAATGAACTTATGCTTTTATTGTCTATCATCTCATTGAAAAACAATGTCAGTAAGAATTATTGGTAAAATAATCTAAGGGATTAGGTTTTTATGTTTGGATATAAGTCCAAAACTCTGATTTATATGAATAATTTATAACTGTTAGATGATGGAATTGTCATATATCTTTAAATCTTTTAAAGATCAAGTAAAATTAGAGTAATAGATAATCCAAATCCAGTGGGTAATGGCAATGTTTTAAAGCCCAATCGTCTGGGCCTTCATTGGGTTGGGTTACTAATTTTCCTATTCACCGAAAACCTTAAAAATTGAGATGATGATTGGCGAATAATTGAAAGTTGAGATGTTGGGGGTTTAAAGAGAAAGGGTCAGTGAGTGCAATGGTGGCGACGAAGGTTATTTTCAGTAAATGAATCGATCGAAAATAAAAAAAAATCGGTGATGGCAATAGTCCACTGTTGTTGTTAACTTCAAAATCTTTAATCAATTCATTCTTCAAAGTGTAATCTAATGATTGCATTGTTAAGAAAACTAATACCTCAAGTCATTTAATTAATTTTCAATAATTTAAATAATCAAAGTTTTAATTAGTTAATTAAGAAAGAAGGACCCACTAATTAATCCTTAAGTATGTAGTTGGTGTTGTGATTTATGATTACATAGTTGTACCAATTGATTGATGTAGTTAATTCTTTTTTTTTTTTTTTAAATTATTACTATATTGTAACGGGAATTCGGTAGAAACAATAAGCTACCAACAAGGTTAAATAATTAATTATAATAAGTATAATATATTAACAATCTGGGGTTAAACTTGACAAGGACAGCAGTTTGTCAATAACAATATTTACAATGAAAAATAACTAAATTATGGATCAAGTATCATATGAGATCACTTACTGCTTAATAAACAAATTTAATACTTATGCACACAAGTGAGATTTTTCAATGTAAATTGCGAGATTGCATGTATGATTTAACTCTTCATGCAATATTTTTTATTATTTACCGCTGCATAAAGATAATATAGTTTTGCGGTGATCGACAATCGACGAGAAGTCAGGTGTCAGAGTGAGAGAGGTTTTATAGAAAGGATATTAGATGGTTCAAATGGTATTGACATAGAGAATTTTTGCCACCAGAATTGGCCAGAATAGGCTTTGGGTTGTAACAGAATATTAACTTTGGGTGAGAAAGTGGTATTTTGAAACTTTTGGGTGGGAAATTAATTTAGGCAAACCTTGGGTGGGAAAAAGTTGTTTACTAAAAAATTAATATTATTGGAAAAACATTAAGTGATGTTATCCCCATCGGCCCCTCACCATTTATTTTATTACACATCTTATCCTTTTTAAGATGACTAACATAGACAAATTAAAATAATAATTATAATCAAGATAAGATCCCTAATTTCCCTTATAAATTATAAAACCTTATTTTAGATCAATATTTTTCAATGTCTCCTTCCTTATTTTTGCTTCAACTTGTTTTTCTTTTTTTCATTTTTTTTTTAATTGATAAAACAAAACAAAAAATGTGTTATCTTTTTTAATGATGCAAATATTTCTTAAATTGTTTCGCAATTTCAACACTTATGTAAAATCGTGCACTTCGTGTTATTTCAGCTGTACTCCGCTTGCAGCTCGCGCAAGTGATCCTCTGGATTAGCCAAATCATAGCATAATCATGAAGTTTTCAAAGTTCAAGTCTTGAACCTTAAGAACTGGAGGGTTTTTGTTATGCCTAAAAAATAAGGGTTGACACAGGCTCACGTCAACAAGGACCAATTAGAGTTTAGGAAGGCATTATGCCGTCTAGGCGCTGCCACGTTGTCCAAGGTTAGAAGGAGTAAGGTTGTTATCCGCTTGACAGGTAAAAGCTAGGCGAGTGAGTGGCTGGGAGTCACACACTTGCCAAGGCCCTACGCGATTTAAGTATATCTTTCATGCAATCGACCAATGAGAAGCAAAGTAGGAACTGCGTGGCACCTACCCGCTGACAAACTCATAATCATTACCAAAAACCTCTTATTATAAATAGAGAACTCCCCTCTATTTTTTGGGATTCTAGTCGTGATAACAAAAATAAATAAATAAATAAATAAATAAATAAAAACACTCTCTCTCCCTCTGTATTTCTGCTCTCTTAGATCGCTGCATACGACCTGATTGTACTCTTTCGTAAATAAACAGAGAATGGACGTAGGATTCGCCTTGAGTATCTGAACCACTTTAAAAATTGTCTCCCTATTATTTGATTCATTTTCCAGTTCACATGTAATCTCTAAATCCGTCTAGCACTTTGTACGTGTGAATAATTGGTGTCAAAATCTAGCATCAACAACTATTATTTATGTTTTTACTCTCACCTTATTACTTATCTTTTATTACCAAATAATTTCCATTGCTGTTAGAAAACTCCAAGTGCCATGAAGAATTTTGCTTGTAAATAATACAGCAGGAGACAATGAAACACTAAGAGCAAATCAGACAACTTCATCAGTAAGACAGAATGTCTCAAAGGCAGCCACACAAAAAATTTAAACCCCCACGAAGATGTAACACCTTATTTTGAAACAAAATCACAACAGTCTTTCCCTTCTTGTGAATCATTTTCATTTATTATGCAACATTCATATTATAGCAAAATGATCCAGGAAAGCAAAATGGAAAACGTAAAGACGTATCATTCTCAATTAAAACAAACAGAATTGCATGATTGTAAACCGTACAAGAAACTAATTTACTCTTAAACTCAGATTTGCCCAAAAAGATTTTATTCAATTTTGGGATTGCCCATTTCTTCATTTCTATTTACAGACTATATTATCCTAATGAAAGGATATGCTTAACTGACTACATTTTACAAGGATAAAAATGGGAATTAAATTTCAAGTGTCCCATTTCATCTTTCATAGAAAGAAACCATTTACAAGGTGATGCATATGCATATGCAAATGCAGAAGGATAAAAGAGCTTCATTGGGAAGAGGGAGAAGAGGAAGTAGTACTAGTTGTTAGAAACAGCAAACATATCGCTTCGCTAGTCCTTTAGGGACATCTGAAAATGGTGAGAAGCAATATACTGTTGATGCTCGGGTGGGGTCAGGCAACTCCTCCAATGAACTTGCTCTTAATCTGGGGGATTCTGTGAGCATCTTTACTATTCTGCTCTCAGTTTTCACCGCATTGACATTAATGTGCCAACTCTTTTCTCCCTCTCAGCTTTCCTAGCACTAGGGGTCCTCTTCAGTTTTCCCAATTCCTCCATTATGACTTTCTCAACTTTGTCAATTGAGTTCAAAAGTTTCCTCTGAGGTGTGAGAGATTCTAACTCTCCACCAGCCTGATTTGTGATGATATGAAGCAAAATCTTAGGGGGAATATGCTTCTTATGGAAAGTTGGATTTGGGGACAGCACTGAAGTATTGTGCTCTAGCTGAGCACCTGCCAGTGGCTCAGGGGTGTCAACTACTCTTTGATCCTGAGACATTGGACTTTCCATCTGTAGACCTTCAGCTGCTCCCAAGCGAGCTCCTCTCCTTTCAATCGCCTGATGAAAGCCAGAGTTAGAAATCT
>NW_022196802.1:185188-192132 GCF_008641045.1 Pistacia vera
TTTTCTTCTTAATCTTGAAGCCAAAGAGGATCTAGCAAATCCCTCTTTGGTTCTTTTGAGATTGTCTTCGTGTGGACTACGCAGGTTCGATCCTACACTTGGATCGATAGCAAAACGTTCGACGACAAATTTGGAGGAGCCTTCAACGTGCGTTTGTTTCTCTTAACTCATGTTGTATATTTATGCAGATTTTATTTAATATAAATTGTTAAAATCATACCCTTGATCTTGGCTCATGTAAACGATCTTGTTATATTATTTTTTTGTTTCCGCTGCGTATACGGGACCGTTTACTAACATAATTAATCAAGAACTTACAATTACAAGAACAAAGATCAATCAATCTTTCACTCAATCACAACCAAAACTCACTTTGTAACTCCTAATTTAGATAAACTCTTTTTAGTATCTCTAATATTTGAGAGAATAAATAACCCTCACAGAATAACTAATAACTAATCACTTACTCACTGAAACTACGCTGATTTTTAGACTGAAAACTAAAAAATTTGAGAGCACTCTATTTTTCACAAAAAAGGGTAGAAGACTGATTTGTTACTGGGGGCTGCTCGTAATGTTGACTTGAAGTGTAAATCTCAGCCATTGGATCACTGTTGCCATCAACGATCAGCATTCTCCCAAGCATGTTAAAAACGACAGCGCACAACTTATTCATTTTAAGCATATGAGACAGCGTTTTAGTGGCTTCACTTCAACGTGTGTTTTCTGATCTGATTGTGTTTTCTTTATTAATGTGATCGGTTGAATTTTATTGAAAATTCGAGCTTTTTAAAACTGATGCTCAATATTTCACATAACTCCCCTTCTTACCTCTCTTATTTTGTATTGTATTGTTGTCTGTTTTACATGTTTAGTCTCAACTCATCTTTAATTTGTTTTATGTTTATGTAATTGATGAAAAACTGAGATTTAGTTTGATGGGCAAAGTGATATAGAACGCCTAGCAGATGAATTCTTAGATAGGGTTAAGGATTAAAAGCCCAAACATTGACATATCAATTTTAAACAACCATAACTTTTGATCCAAAAGGAGTTACGGGGGGCCATAATATATTAACGGAAAGCTCATTTTGAGCCCTACGACGTGAGCTCAAAATCCACTGTTCCGGCGTATTTCGGGGTTTGTTTTTAGTTTTTTGCATGTTTCTTCCTATTATATTTAGGATTTTCATTTTTTAATTAATTTGAATTTTATTTTATTGTTTATTGGGAGTCTTGTTAGGGTTGGTTGATACCATATATAAACCTATTATTCGTTTTTTATTATTCAGATATTATTTCAGATTTTAAGACTTAAGTTTATGTGATTGTGACTTGTTTATCAATTTTAAAGATATAGTTGAGTGTTAGCCTTGTTGTTATGCTAACTCGTTGCGTGAGACAAAGTGATTAATGTCAACCTACTCCAATTCCTGTACAAGTGCGTATGCAAGAGTGAACGATTCTACATTTGGGCTGTGACGACATATTGTCCATAGTCAACAACATGGGTTGTTTGTGTACTTGTAAGAAGCTTGCTAATCTTGTCACTAGGATTCTCCATTCCTAATTGGAGCAGTGTATGTTATAATTTGCCAAGTTGCTATCCTAATGTATGTTGTATCGTTGCCAGCTTTTCTTTTTTTTTTTTTTTTTTTTTTATATTACTGTATTTTTAAAATTTGGGTAAGTTTGCATCGTTTAGTGCATTAATCACAGGTGTTGCTTGATTAGAGTGGGTTGCTCTTGAACAATTGGAATCGTTAGTTAGGCTGAATTGTGTTGTGCACGAATTTTTTTCCCCTTTTTGATTGCTTCTTTATGTTCTTTCTATTTGTTTATAAGAGGTGTTTGTCAGGGTTCCATTGAAGCCACTTGTTTAACCTTGGGCCCTGGCCTTAGTTACACTGACCTTAATGACTTTTGTTTTTAGATAAAGAGTGCAATAAATAGAACATTTAAATAAGATAGTTGCTGCCTGCACTCTCCAGTTTAGTGTCACGTTTGTCAAAATGTTTTAACTTTTGTATTTGTTATATAATATATTATAAGATAGTTGTTGTCTGCACTCTTGTTATGTTTACTTGTTTCATAATTTCAATTGCCGGGTTTTCGATACTTTTAAGATGACTCATGATATTCTTTATATATCAATAATACTGTGGCTTTTGAGTTCGCTTTAGTAATTGCTCAATAAATCGAGACTCACTTCGATCAAATAATCTTTGTTATACTCTCAAACTTGGTTGTATGATATGAATTAAAGGAATGTTAACAAATATTCATAGGTTTTATTATTTTTATTTATAATATTTATAGTTATTAATTGTAGATGATGAATGTAGATGATGATCTTTATCATGTGCCATTACTAATCTGGAGATTTACGGAATCAAGGGAATCCATTAATACCACCATTGTGGAATGAACATGAGTTGGCCAAGAATCTCTATAGTTGAACGATGCCAAGTTAAATTTATATTATGTTTTTGTATCTGTTTATTATTTTTGTATTTGTGTTTTTGAGTTTATGTATTTTATTTTTTATTGTTGGTAGTAGTTTGTGATGTTAGAATATGTGTGTGTTTTAAATTGATGAGAAATTGAGTTGTTGTGTGTTGAATTGAATGAATTTGGAGGAGTTGATTAGGGGTTTGATAGTAACAAATAAAGTGCAGAAATTGTGAGTTGTAATTGTAAAATGAAACTGCAATGAAAAAATTAGACTACCTACGGGTTCACCCTTACCCGCATAAGGAAGGGTATGAGTCCAATATTAGGCCCGTTTAGAATCACTCGTTTGGGGCGCTACCCATTGGATGTGTACTCGTTGAGCCTGACATGTACCCGTTTGGGCCCGGTCCGCCTGCTTTGCAAGTTTTCGTTTTACCTTTATAAAGCATTTGGATTTTGGGCTGAGTTCTTTTGTTCTTGGCTTTGCCTGTTGGCTTTTTTATTTTGCCCCTATTTTGGGCAAATATACAAGCGTTTTAATCATAATTCTGACGTATCGATATAAAATTAATATCTTCTCCAAAGTCCTGGAAAATATCAAAACAGAGGATAAGACGCAACGAAGATTCTGGATACTCAAAGACGACTCTGCAACCACTCATAAATAAAACTAGAACCCAATCCTCTTCAACTCCAAGATCAAAAACACTTATAATTCTGAATCAATTCACAGCTCCAATGGCTGACTTTTTTCCATTTCGTCGTTTCTTCTTGAGCCCTCCTGTCTTCCTTGATGGTCAGGACATCCCCCTCATGGATTGGCTTGAATCTCCAATGCCCACATCTTCAAAATCAACGTCCCAGGTACTCTCTCCTATTTTCCATACGCATGTTTTTATAAATGTTTTTGTGTTGTATTTAGGTGGAATTTATTTGATTGAACATTTTTGTTTGATTGATCAATAGGATTGATCAAGAGAAACATAAAGGTGCAAATAGAAGATGGGAACGTAATGCGGATAACAGGAGAGGGAAGTAAAGAGGAGCAAAATGGGAAAAACACGGTTTGGCATGTAGCTGAAAGAGGAACAGGAAAAGGAGAATTTTCTCGAGAAATTGAATTGCCGGAAAATGTGAAGTTGGATCAGATCAAGGCCCATGTGGAAAATGGTGTTCTCACTGTTGTCGCTCCAAAAGATGCAAGCCCAAAGCCCAATAAAGTTAGGAATTTAAACATTAGCAAGCTCTAGGATTTAAGCTCTTGAAAATGGCCATGGGTTAAGAATAACAACAGTTCTTCGTGTGGTATGTGTTGTAATAAAAAATAAATCTCACTCAAACTAGTGCACGTATCTATCTGAGTATAATTATTCAATTTTAATATTATAAATGTGTCGTGAAGATGAGGTTTTGAAAAGCATTACGTATTCGAAGACTATAATTATCAAGTTGAATTTATTACTTGGAAAAAAGAGTTATGTTCACATTATTTAATGAACTTGTGCTTTTATTGTCTATCATCTCATTGAAAAACAATGTCAGTAAGAATTATTGGTAAAATAATCTAAAGTGATTAGGTTTTTATGTTTGGATATAAGTTCAAAACTCTGATTTATATGAATAATGTATAACTGTTAGACGATGGAATTGTCATATATCTTTAAATCTTTTAAAGATCATGTAAAATTAGAGTAATAGATAATCCAAATCCAGTGGGTAATGGCAATGTTTTAAAACCCAATCGTCTGGGCCTTCATCGGGTTGGGTTACTAATTTTCCTATTTATCGAAAACCTTAGAAATTAGGATGATGATTGACGAATAATTGAAGGTTGAGATGCTGGGGGTTTGAAGAGGAAGGGTCAGTGAGTGCAATGGTGGCGACAAAGGTGATTTCCAGTGAATGAATTGATCGAAAATCGAAAAAAATTGGCGATGGCAATAGTCGATTGTTGCTGGCGATTGGCGAGTTGAACGGGGGTGAGGTGAGATGGGTTTTGATCAAGAGGTTAAGGGGAGTATTTTCGTGATAATGTGGAGGGTTGTCGACGCTAACAATGGTGAGATATGGTCAAAGTTGTCGAAGCTGGCTGTGGTATTGTTAAGAAAACTAATACCTCAAGTCATTTAATTAATTTTTAATAATTTAACTAATCAAAGTTTAAGTTTTAATTAGTTAATTAAGAAAGAAGGACCCACTAATTAATCCTTAAGATATGTAGTTGGTGTTGTGATTTATGATTACATAGTTGTACCAATTGATTGGTGTACTTACTTTTTTTTTTTTTTTTTTTAAATTATTACTATACTGTAAGGGGAATTGGGTAGAAACAATAAGCTACCAACAAGGTTAAATAATTAAATATAATAAGTATAATATATTAATAATCTGGGGTTAAACTTTACAAGGACAGCAGTTTGTCGATAACAATATTTACAATGAAAAATAACTAAATTATGGATCAAGTATCATATGAGATCGCTTACTGCTTAATAAACAGATTTAATACTTATGCAAACAAGTGAGATTTTTCAATGTAAATTGCAGAGATTGCATGTATGATTTAACTCCTCATGCAATATTTTTTATTATTTACCGCTACATAAAGATAATATAGTTTTACGGTGATCGGCAATCGACAAGAAGTCAAGTGTCAGAGTGAGAGAAGTTTTATAGAGAGGATATCAGATGGTTCAAATGGTAGTGACAGAGAGAATTTTTGCCACCAGAATTGGCCAGAATAGGCTTTGGGTAGTAACAGAATATTAACTTTGGGTGAGAAAGTGGTATTTTGAAACTTTTAGGTGGGAAATTAATTAAGGCAAACCTTGGGTGGGAAAAAGTTGTTTACTAAAAAATTAACTATTATTGGAAAAACATTAAGTGATGTTGTCGCCATCGGCCCCTCACCATTTATTTTATTACACATCTTATCCTTTTTAAGATGACTAACATAGACAAATTAAAATAATAATTATAATCAAAATAAGATCCCTAATTTCCCTTATAAATTATAAAACCTTATTTTAGATCAATATTTTTCAATGTCTCCTTCCTTATTTTTACTTCAACTTGTTTTTCTTTTTTTCCTTTTTTTTTAATTGATAAAACAAAACAAAAAATGCGTTATCTTTTTGAATAATGTAAATATTTCTTAAATTGTTTTCGCAATTTCAACATTTATGTAAAATCGTGCACTTTGTGTTATTTCAGCTATACTCCGCTTGCAGCTCGCACAAGTGATTCTCGGGATTAGCCAAATCATGGCATAATCATGAAGTTCTTAAAGTTCAAATCTTGAACCTTAAGAACTAGGGGGTTTCTGTTATGCCTGAAAAATCAGGGTTGACATAGACTCACGTCAACGAGGACCAATTAGAGTTTAGGAAGGCATTATGTCGTCTAGACGCTGCCACGTTGTCCAAGGTCAGAAGGAGTAAGGTTGTCATCCGCTTGGCAAGTAAAGGCCAGGCGAGTGAGTGGCTGGGAGTCACACACTTGCCAAGGCCCTTCTTGTGAATCATTTTCATTTATTATGCAACATTCATATTATAGCAAAATGATCCAGGAAGGCAAAATGGAAAACGTAAAGACGTATCATTCTCAATTAAAACAAACAGAATTGCATGATTGTAAACTGTACAAGAAACTAATTTACTCTTAAACTCAGATTTGCCCAAAAAGATTTTATTCAATTTTGGGATTTGCCCATTTCTTCATTTTTATTTACAGACTATATTATCCTAATGAAAGGATATGCTTAACTGACTACATTTTACAAGGATAAAAATGGGAATTAAATCTCAAGTGTCCCATTTCATCTTTCATAGAAAGAAACCATTTACAAGGTGATGCATATGCATATGCAAATGCAGAAGGATAAAAGAGCTCCATTGGGAAGAGGGAGAAGAGGAAGTAGTACTAGTTGTTAGAAACAGCAAACATATCGCTTCGCTAGTCCTTTAGGGACATCTGAAAATGGTGAGAAGCAATATACTGTTGATGCTGGGGTGGGGTCAGGCAACTCCTCCAATGAACTTGCTCTTAATCTGGAGGATTCTGTGAGCATCTTTACTCTTCTGCTCTCAGTTTTCACCGCATTGACATTAATGTGCCAACTCTTTTCTCCATCTCAGCTTTCCTAGCACTTGGGGTCCTCTTCAGTTTTCCCAATTCCTCCATTATGACTTTCTCAACTTTGTCAATTGAGTTCAAAAGTTTCCTCTGAGGTGTGAGAGATTCTAACTCTCCACCAGCCTGATTTGTGATGATATGAAGCAAAATCTTAGGGGGAATATGCTTCTTATGGAAAGTTGGATTTGGGGACAGCACTGAAGTATTGTGCTCTAGCTGAGCACCTGCCAGTGGCTCAGGGGTGTCAACTACTCTTTGATCCTGAGACATTGGACTTTCCATCTGTAGACCTTCAGCTGCTCCCAAGCGAGCTCCTCTCCTTTCAATCGCCTGATGAAAGCCAGAGTTAGAAATCT
>NW_022196803.1:0-1185 GCF_008641045.1 Pistacia vera
AACAACGAAACACAATTTTTGTTAGAATTTTATTTAATCTCTTAAAATAATTGGATATCATAGCTATCAAATAAAAAAAGATAGTATAATATTTATAAAGAAAGACTAATGAAACTTTAATTAATAAAATTATAAAAACTGACTTATTACATTTTTTGATGTAACAATTAGATCTAATTAAAAGATTATTTTAGTAATTAATTAATCATTTTATTGTGTTAATTTTCTTATATTTAAAATCATTTTAGTGAACTTAAATAATTTACTAATCAATTTTCCAACATTTAAATTATTGGCATAGATCAACTAGATTTAATTTAATTATTATTAGAATATACTTAACCAACTAATTACTTTATAAAATAATAAAAATATCATTATTAGTATATTAATGATTGGTACAAATCAAGTTGTCCTTTAATAAATAAAAAATTAATTTTATAAATGTATTTGTTATATCTAAAGTCAAATTGATAATAATATTTTCAATCAATTACAAAATCAAACAAAACTCATAAGATTCATATTTTTCTTCATTAGAATAAAAAACCTAAAAAAATAAAGAATAAACATAATTCAACCTTAAAATAAACTAAATTAAAATAAATAATATATATTACATAAAACTAATAAAACGGAAAATAGTTTACATCTTGAATACTAAAAGGTTGAACAATTTGGATCTTAAAAAGTTAACTCCAACCGAGGGACTGTAGACGTAAAAATCTACCTATACGAATGGGGGTTTAATCCCGTGAGGTTGAGGCCACTAGCGATCCGCTGCACCTGCACACGTAGAGAACCACACGCGTGAAGCAAACGGGAAACACCGGGGTGGTGTTTGCCGTAGGCACTCCGACGCTCAAGTCAACAAGGCTGTGAGAGGCTAATATAGTGAGGGTTAGGGAGTAGAGGTTACCGGAAGTCTAGTTGGGGACTGTGACTATGGCGGTGATGTGAAGCTCTCAAGTCAGAGCTTTCAGTGTGAAGGTATAATGTCATCTGTCCCTTGTGAGAGGGCTGGCCTCTATTTATATAGTGGTCGTCTGGTCTCCCAATCCTGGTAGAAGTAGGAGTCCTAGTATGACTCTGATGCAAACCCTAGAAGAATTAGGGCAGTGGTAAGCTGTCTTACCAGTGTCCGAAGGTGATTCTGATTAAGAGAGTAACTCCGAGTAGGAAAGT